>NC_037683.1:47144125-47341960 GCF_003255815.1 Theropithecus gelada | reverse complement strand
TTTTTTTTTTTGAGACGGAGTCTCGCTCTGTCGCCCAGGCTGGAGTGCAGTGGCCGGATCTCAGCTCACTGCAAGCTCCGCCTCCCGGGTTCACGCCATTCTCCAGCCTCAGCCTCCCGAGTAGCTGGGACTACAGGCGCCTGCCACCTCGCCCGGCTAGTTTTTTGTATTTTTTAGTAGAGACGGGGTTTCACCGTGTTAGCCAGGATGGTCTTGATCTCCTGACCTTGTGATCCGCCCATCTCGGCCTCCCAAAGTGCTGGGATTACAGGCTTGAACCACCGCGCCCGGCCTTCTTTAATTCTTACAGGGTGTAGTGGTTCACACCTATAATCCCAATACATAGGGAGACTGAGGCAGGAAGATCGCTTGAGGCCAGGAGTTTTAAGACCAGCCCCAGCAACATAGTAAGACTCCATCTCTCCGAAAAAATAAAATAAGTTCCCTCTTTGTTATCTATAACCTTGGCAGGTCTTGATGGCTTACCTGCCACCAAGGTGTGACCCAACCTTCACTCCTGAAGAGTCTGGTAATCATGCCGTTGATAATCACATCCTTCTCAAGTTGGAGTTGTGTATGTGTCCATTTGAGAGGGCAAGGGAATACCAGGAGGTGCCCAACTATGTCACTTAGATTTCACACATATTCCCTTCCTGTTCCCACTATGTAAAAGCAGCCTTTCCTCCTTCTGCTGATCATGGTTAATCAACTCTGCCAATATGATGACTCCTTTTCTCTCAGACTGGTTCCTAAACACGAGGAGCCTGAAATGCCTTGGTGGAAGGCATAGCTTATAGTTCAGTGGGACTCTTGACTGTATCTTTTGGCAAGAGTGCACCTTCTTTGGAGACCAGGACACCTCCAATTTTGCAGAGCTCAGAGTTGCATGGATGTGAAATACAAAATTCTCCAGTGGGTCATTAGGAGTAAGGGTAAGTGGGGTTACTCCTGCTTGCACCTTTGGTTCCCAGATGCATGTATTCTTCCTACTGGGGACCTAGCACAATATAAAGGTCTCTGTCTATATACTGCATCCTAAAGAATGTTGCCACCAAGCTGGCACTTTAGCTGTGTCTTTAAATGGCTGTTCTAGCATTTTCTGAGATCATCTGCCCCTGGATGATGCTATATGTGATGTGGCCAGTAGACAATGTGATCACAGGTCAACTCCACACTTCCTTCACTGGGAAGTGGATCTCATGTCTGGACGCTAATGCTGTGTGGGATTGTATGCTTGTGGATCAGGCATTCCATGAGCCCCTGAATAGTGATGCTGGCTAAGGCACAAAAGGTATCAATGACCAACCCATACCCAGAATAAGTCACTTGTCTTTCTAAGGAGGAACCACTGGCCCTTTGTCTTAGGCTGTTCAGGCTGCTATAACAAAATATCATAAAATGGGTACCTTATAAATAACAGAAATATATTTCTCACAGTTCTGGAGGCTGGGAAGACCAAGATCAAGGCACTGGCAGATTCAGTGTCTGGTGAGGACCCTCTTTTTCCATAGACAGATGTCTTCTCACTGTAACCTTACATGGTGGACCCCTTCCACCATGCTCCCTGCCAAACAAGCTCCCTTGGGCCTCTTTTTATAAGGACATTAATCCCATTCATTAGGGTTCTATCCTCATGATCTAATCACTTCCCAAAGGCTTCACCTATTAATACCATCACCTTGGGGGTTAGGATTTCAACATTTTGAAGGGACACCAACAGTCAGACCATAGCACCCTTCCAATATGAGAGATGCCCAATGTAGTTGACTTGTCACTAAGTGGCTGGTTGGTCTCCTCAAGGAATAGTGCCACATCAAGGGCACACCATTGGTCTCTATTGCTGATAGCTTAAACATTCAGGAGCAGCAGTGGCCGGAGTTCCAGGGTCTGCATTGTGATTCCTTCTTGGGAGCTTAACACAACTTTCACACCGCATCTTTTCCTATCACTAACATTTCCAACACCATAGGGTCCTCCAAATCCTATTGGCAGGACAGCTCGCACCACAGCCTAAACCTACTGCAGAGCCCTTTTCTTTTCCAGGTCCCATTCAAAGCTGGCAGCCTTCCATGTTGGGACAGAGCAATGTTCCCAGGTGTAGAATGTGTTGCTTCCAGATCCCAAAGAAGTCTACTGGCACTGTACTTCCATCTTTATGGTAGGGGATACATGAGGTGCAATTTTGGAAAGATATGCCCACAAACTTCTAATGATCCCTAAGAATTTCACTGAAGTTGTAGGTTCCTAAATCTTTGTAAGGTGTCTCCCACCCTCTAGAGCACACCAGCATGCTATCAATGAAATGGATTAGTGTGATGGTTCTGCAAGGTACACAGGTGGTCCAGATCTCATCAAACTATATTATGACAGAGGACAGGAGCGTTAACATAACCCTGAGGGCAAATTGTAAATGAGTATTTCTGGCCATCCCATATGAATACAAACCTTTTCTGATCCTCTTTACTGACTGGAATTGAAAAGAATGCCTTTGTCAATGAGTTCATGTCCTTTGCAGGGACATGGATGAAGCTGGAAACCATCATTCTGAGCAAACTATCACAAGGACAGAAAACCAAACACAGCATGTTCTCACTCATAGGTGGGAATTGAACAGTGAGAACACTTGGACACAAGGTGGGGAGCATCACACACAGGGAGGGGGGCCTGTCATGGGATGGGGGGCAGGGGGAGGGATAGCATTAGCTGAAATACCTAATGTAAATGATGAGTTAATGGACGCAGCAAACCAACATGGCACATGTATACCTGTGTAACAAAGTTGCACGTTGTGTACTTGTACCCTAGAACTTAAAGTATAACAATTTTTTTAAAAAAAGAAAAAGAAAAGAATGCCTTTGTCAGTTCACTGGCCATATACCATGTACCTGAAGACTCATCAATCTGCTATAGCAATTAACCTATATCTGGCACAGTAGCTATGATTGAGACTACTGCTTGTTTAAGCCTGCAGCAGCCTTCAGTCATTCTGCAGGATCCATCCAGGGATGTGATACTGTTTTTTGTTTGTTTTTTGGTTTGTTTGTTCTCTAAGTCTGCTTGCTAGGGAAGACATTGTTTGTTTACTATCTTGGCCAAGGTTTCTACTTGGCCTTTCTCACTATTATGTCTTTTACCTCACAGGCTAAGAACCCAATATGAGGGTTACTCTAACATCCAAGTATACCAGTGCAGTCAGGAACAGGAAAAAATGACCACTGGGTGCATCCACAAACTAAGCAGGTCCACTCTGAGCCAGATTTTAGCCAGGACTTCATTTGTTAACTGGTCTCTGTAGACCTCCTATTCTATTAGAACCATGAGGATGTTTTGGGGCTCCAAGTATCAATATCAACTCAGACTGTGTGTCCAGTCATCCTCAAAATGTCTAGGTATTTTCCCTTCCTTGGTTTACAATCACCCAAGTAAACAGCCCCAAGTTCTTTTCAGGAAAAAAACTAGGGGATTCATCACAGTATATATTGGCTCTGGCGTTGCTACCTATTTTTCTCCCAGAGAATTCGTGCCCTATTACCATCTCTACAACTCCCTCAAGCTCAAGCTCCTTGGCTGTTCCTCAGACCTTGAAGGTTGTTACAATTATTGTAGCCTCTATTACATCGAAACTCATTAGTCCCATGGATATCAATGAGCCCAGCTCCATAACCACCTCCTACTATCAGCCCCTGAACTGCAGAGGGTAGCCACCACTGTGGTGCTAGTGCTGCTTTCAGAAGTGTTTTCCTGATGGCCTGGGTGAACTATATGTCTTCTAAGCTCTGCCATAAGACATAATCAACTGGTATGTTTTGTAGCCTGCATAATATAGCTATTCTTGCTTGCTCACTTTCCTCAGCCTCTTTATTTCTTCTACCATCTGTCAGAATAGCTAAAGCATTTCTACTTCACTCAACATTGGCCATCACTTTCTTCAAGTCTCTAAGAACCACCCTATTCCCTAGGGTTCTTGCCAGGGTGTTAAATCCTGTGTTCCAAAAAACTGTTCACAATCAAAGCATGATGTAGGCTGATAAAAAGAAAAAAAAATGTTCACAAGTCATTATCCAGTCTTACATTCTAGCCTGCTTGATGAAGCACCCTCAAAATACAATCCCAGGTATATCACCTAGCTTCTGCCAATATGTGATAGCTAATTCTTTTCGTTCCTTCAGTGTGTAACATTTTGTCTCCCTTATCAGGTCTATCACTTCCTGGCCAGGTTGTGCTGGTATTTAACCCTAAGTTTTTGGCCTAGCAGCCAGGAGAAGAGGTAGAGGCCCTGGGAGGGCCAGCTGTTGCCTTATGAGAGAAGGGACTCTGCAACATCTATCAATACACAAGTACCAGCTCTTACTAGAGAAGAGTAGACCACTTCTGCAAAGTCTTAGTGTTCAGAGGGTCTTTAGAGCCAACATCCTCAAAAGCATTCATCCAGATGTCTGTATGCTGTATGCCAGGGTCTCAAGTTTTTCCAACCAGGCCATGACTGTAGCATAATAGACCTGCCTTGCCTGCTTATTTAAATGTCTCTGGATTAGCCAGGCATGGTGGCACATGCCTGTAATCCCAAATATTTGGGAAACTGAGGTGGGAGGATTGCTTGAGTCCAGGAGTTTGAGACTACAGTGTGCTATGATTTTGGCTGTGGATAGCCACTGCACTCCAGCCTGGGAAACATAATGAGAACTTGTCTCTTTAAAAAAAAAAAAAAAGAAAGAAAAGAAAAAAAAAAAGAGAGAAAGAGAGAAATCTAAAAAATCAAAAATAAAATAAATTCTCTGGACCTCTTAACTGCTAATGGTCCTCTGATTCTCATTATCCCTCTGCAAAGCATCAATTCAGCTTAGTAGTAGCCATCCAACTCCACCATCTTTATATGCACTGTTCCCCCCATGTCTTCCAAATGACAGAATCATTGTGCCAGCAAAGGCAATCTTTTCAATCAGAGAGTTTTCCCAGGTAACTTCTAGTGAAATCTTTAGCACCTGCACCACCACTGCATGCCAGGGACTATCCATCCTCCACGTACCACCCAAGAGGGAGTAATCTGGTTACCAGACAATGGGTGAATTATACCCGGAACTCCATCTTTTACCTATTTTCTTGCACCATGTGTGTTGGTTAGGTCATCAAATGGGAAGATGTCAAGATGAAATTAGATACACAAGAGCTTTGGAGGGGGTGAGGGAGGGTGAGTTCCTGTGAGGGAAAATAAAGGGAATCAGAGAAGCTAGGAGAGCTATCAGAACATGACACAGGTCTGAGTCCTGTGTATGTGAGACAGAAAGAAAGAAGGTTAGTTGGGAAGAGCCTTACACTGCTGCTGTATGAACATCCTTTCCAAAACCCATGTTGAATTTAATTGCCATTGAGATGGTATTAGGAGGTGGGATCTTTAAGAGGTCTGCCCTCATGAATAGACTAATTCTGTTATCTTGGGAGTGGATTAGCTATCATAGGAGTGGGTTCTTGATAAAACGATGTTTGGTCCCCACCCTTCCTCTCTCTGTCTACTGTACTTACTTGCCCTTCCACCATGTTATGACACAGCACAAAGGCCCTTGCTTGATGCCAGTGCCATGCTCTTAAACTTCCCAATCTCCAGAATCATGAGCTAAATAAACTTATTTTCTTTATAAATTACCCAGTCTGTGGTATTTTGTTACAGCAGCAGAAAATAGACTAAAACAACTGCCATGCTGTTTTAAGAAAATTTCAGCAAGGCCAATGGGAGTTCCTCAAGCCAAAGTAGCCTGTCAAAGGAGTCCTACATCTTGTCAGAATAGGCCTGCCTTAGTACCCTGCTGCAATCACTTGCTGGCTGAGAACAGTCTATGGGAACTATGGCCTTAGTGCAGATGCTGTTGATTCAGAGTGCAGCAGCTAGGGTTGCCAATACTATGCTCTGCAGTAGGAGATAGGAAAGGCACATTTTTTATGGTCACCACAACACCTTGCAGGATTATTTGGAGGATTAAATAAAATAATATAATTTATGTAAAATGTTTAACTATACTTAACACATAGCAGGCACTTAATACATGCATTCTATTTGTTGGTGTTATTATTAATGGTAGGTGGTTCCTAACTGCCTCAATGAGAAAACAATATCTTGTCTATTTAGAAGCTACCTCGTTAACATCTTGACACCTTCATGGTCAAGTCTGATAGAAATAGATTCTTTCTATTCTGTCCAACAAGAGTTTCAACTTCTGGCATATAAGACAGGGTTTTTTTCTAAGTGATTGACACTATTTCTCTTGTAAGATTCCATACCCACTTCCAAACCCATTCGAAGATGTGACTTTGCTGTTTTACAGGTTTATAGGCACAATTTTAGATTAATCTAATTAAAGCCAATATATTATAGATCGAGATTTCTAGTTCTACATGGGGTGATTATTTGACAATATGTGAAAGTACCTTACAAAGTGCACAAAAATTAGATATATGCTGACATAATTTTTATGATAATGATGATAAAGTTGGTGTTTTAAGAAGTTGCATACAGCTACAGACTGCCCAGAGATTGGTCTTATAAAGAGAAGGCAGGAAGGACAATTTGGAATTTATTGACACAAGCAGGTGCAAGGTCACAAAGATCCAGACCAGGGTGATGAAATTTGGGAGAAGATGAGAAACACTTAAAAGGAAAAATCATCAGAAATGTGTAATTAATTTGCTCTGATGAATAAGAAAGGGTAATGAAACAAAAAGAAATCAAAAGTTCCCAGGTCCTAAGAAAAAAGGGTGGTTCAGTTGAGAGGGTAGAATGGACATCTGTTTTTCAAATCTGCCCATCAATTCTTTTCTCCTCTTCTTCTACCAACAGCGACCCTCTCCTTTAGAGAACTTTCCCAGCTCTACTCCATTTGGTTGTCATTCAACTGCCAATTATAGTACCATACTTCCTTGTCACGGGGGAGCTTGAGACTCGGACCTAGCCAATTGTAGAGTCCCATCCTTCTGGCCACAGTTGTTGTCCCAGTAATGGGCATATGACAAGTCATTTCAACAAGTGACCTTCCTTTAAATTTTATTTATAGCTATGTGCTGCAGAAATGATGTTTTGGTCAATGGTGGACAAAATATACAATAATGGTCCCATAAAATTATAATGAAGCTGAAAAATTCCTATCACTTAGTGACACTATAGCCATTGTAAGTCACAGCGCAACACATTAATCACATGTTGGTGGTGATGCTGGGGTAAACAAACCCACTGTGCTGCCAGTTATATAAAAGTATAGCACATACAATTATATATAGTACATAATACTTGCTAGTGATAATAAATGACTGTGTTACTGGTTTATGTATATAAATGCTGACATACTTTTTATCTTTATTTTATTTTATTTTTTTTTTAATTATTTTTTTTTTTATTATTATACTTTAAGTTGTAGGGTACATGTGCATAACGTGCAGGTTTGTTACATATGTATACTTGTGCCATGTTGGTGTGCTGCACCCATCAACTCGTCATTTACATCAGGTATAACTCCCAATGCAATCCCTCCCCCCTCCCCCCTCCCCATGATAGGCCCCGGTGTGTGATGTTCCCCTTCCTGAGTCCAAGTGATCTCATTGTTCAGTTCCCACCTATGAGTGAGAACATGCGATGTTTGGTTTTCTGTTCTTGTGATAGTTTGCTAAGAATGATGGTTTCCAGCTGCATCCATGTCCCTACAAAGGACACAAACTCATCCTTTTTTATGGCTGCATAGTATTCCATGGTGTATATATGCCACATTTTCTTAATCCAATCTGTCACTGATGGACATTTGGGTTGATTCCAAGTCTTTGCTATTGTGAATAGTGCTGCAATAAACATACGTGTGCATGTGTCTTTATAGCAGCATAATTTATAATCCTTTGGGTATATACCCAGTAATGGGATGGCTGGGTCTTTTTATCTTTATTTTAAAGTGTACTCTTTCTACTTATTAAAAAAAAAAAAAAAAGTTGACTGTAAGACAGCCTCAGGGAGGTCCTTCAGGAAGTATTCCAGAAGAAGGCATTGTTGTCATAGGTGATGACAGCTCCAGGCCTATTATTGCCTCTGAAGGCCTTCCAGTGAGACAAGATATGAAGGTGGAAGGCAGTGATATTAATGATCCTGTCTCTGTGTAGGCCTAGGCTAATGCGTGTGTGTTCGTGTCTTCATTTTTAAGAAAAAAGTTTAAAAAGTTAAATAAAAATGTTAAAAATAGGAAAAAGTTGTTTGGGCGCGGTGGCTCACGCCTGTAATCCCAACACTTTAGGAGGCCAAGGTGGGCAGATCACGAGGTCAGGAGATCGAGACCATCCTGGCTAACACAGTGAAACCCCGTCTCTACTAAAAATACGAAAAAAAAAATAGCCGGGCGTGGTGGTGGGCGCCTGTAGTCCCAGCTACCCGGGAGGCTGAGGCAGGAGAATGGCCTGAACCCAGGAGGCGGAGCTTGCAGTGAGCCGAGATTGCGCCACTGCACTCCAGCCTGGGCGACAGAGCAAGACTCCCTCTCAAAAAAAAAAAAAGAGGAAAAAGTTTATAGAGTAAGGATATAAGGAAAGAAAACATTTTTGTACAGCTGTACAATGTGTGTTTCAAGCTAAATGTTATTACAAGAGTAAAGAAGCTTTTTAAAAATTGAAAAGTGTATACAATTTAAAAGTTACAGTAAGCTAAGGTTAATTTATTTTTGAAGAAAGAAAAAAATTAAAAATGTAGTATAGCCTAAGTGTACAGTGTTTATAAAGTCTACAGTCATGTGCAGTAATTTCCTAGGCCTTCACATTCACCCACCACCCACTCACTGACACCCAGAGCAATTTCCAGTCCTGCAAGCTCCATTCATGGTAAGTGCCCTATACAGGTGGACCACTTTTTATCTCTTATACCATATTTTCATTGTACCTTTTCTATGGTTAGATAGGTTTAGATACACAAATACTTGCCATTGTGCTACAAATGCCTGCAGTATTCAGTACACTAACATGATATACAGGTTTAAGCCTAGGAGCAATAGGCTATACACATAGCCTAGGTGTGTAGTGGGCTATTCCACCTAGGTTTGTGTAAGTACACTTTATGATGTTTGCACAATGATGAAATTACCTAAGAACACATTTCTCAGAACCTATCCCCATGTTAAGCAACACACAACTGTATTTCACAGTCTGAAAAAATCCAAACTCTCAAGCATTTCAGATAAGGGATACTCAACTTGTATAGATAGATTAAAAGTTAAAATATGAGAAAATACATAGCATGGCAACTCAAAGCTAGACTGACTATATTAACATTAGACAAAGTAGACTTCAGAACAAGAACTATTACCAGGCCGGGCGCAGTGGCTCAAGCCTGTAATCCCAGCACTTTGGGAGGCCGAGACGGGCGGATCACGAGGTCAGGAGATCGAGACCATCCTGGCTAACACGGTGAAACCCCGTCTCTATTAAGAAATACAAAAAACTAGCCGGGCGAGGTGGCGGGCGCCTGTAGTCCCAGCTACTCGGGAGGCTGAGGCCGGAGAATGGCGTGAACCCGGGAGGCGGAGCTTGCAGTGAGCTGAGATCCGGCCACTGCACTCCAGCCTGGGCGACAGAGCAAGACTCCGTCTCAAAAAAAAAAAAAGAACTATTACCAGAAGTAAAGAGCCACATTATATAATGATAAGAAGGCTGATTCCCAAAGGTAGCATCACAATCCAAAGGTATATGCACATAATAACAGATGCTAAAGCATAAACTAGCATTACTAAAAGTCATATCCACAAATATACTGGAACATTTAAACACTCCTCTCTCTCTAATCAATAGAACAAGTATATAGAAAATCAGTAAGGATACAGAAGACCTGAATGACACTATCAACCCATTTGACGTAATTGCCTAATTTAAAGAGCACTCCATCCAACAAAATTATTTTCAAGTGCACGTGGAATATTCACAAAAGTAAACCATATTTCTAGGTAATAAATAGAGAAATGCAAATCAAAACCACAATGAGATACCATCTCACACCAGTTAGAATGGTGATCATTAAAAAGTCTGGAAACAACAGATGCTGGCGAGGATGCAGAGAAACAGGAATGCTTTTACACTGTTGGTGGGAGTGTAAATTAGTTCAGCCATTGTGGAAGATAGTGTGCTGATTCCTCAAGGATCTAGAACCAGAAATACCCATTGGACCCAGGAATCCCATTACTGGGTATATACCCAAAGGATTATAAATCATTCTACTATAAAGACACATGCAGATATATGTTTATTGCAGCACTATTTACAATAGCAAAGACTTGGAACCAACCCAAATGCCCACCAGTGATAGACTGGATAAAGAAAATGTGGCACAAACACACCACAGAATAATATGCAGCCATAAAAAGGAATGAGTTCATGTCCTTTGCAGGGACATGGATGAAGCTGGAAACCATCATCCTCAGCAAACTAACACAGGAACAGAAAACCAAACACCTCATGTTCTCACTCATAAGTGGGAGCTGAACAGTGATAACACATGGACACAAGGAGGAGAACATCACACACCGGGCCTGTTGGGGGTGGGGGAAAGGGGAGGGAGAGCATTAGGACAAATACCTAATGCATGTGGAGCTTAAAACCTAGATGACGGGTTGATAGGCGCAGCAAACCATCATGGCATGTGTATACCTATGTAACAAACCTGCAAGTTCAGCACATGTATCCCAGAAGTTAGAGTAAAAAAAAAAAAAGAAAGAAATCATAAGCCAGTTGTGGTTAAAGATAATAACCCCATGAAAAATAAAATTTATATGATTATATTTAAAAAAGAATTGACTGGTGACGGGTAGATCACTTGAAGTCAGGAGTTCAAGACCAGCTTGGCCACATGGTGAAACCCTGTCTCTACTAAAAATACAATAATTAGCTGGGCATGGGGGTGCACTGCTGTAGTCCCAGCTACTCGGGAGGCTAACGCAGGGGAATCGCTTAAACCTAGGAGGCGGAGGTTGCAGTAAGCAGAGATCACGCCACTGCACTTCCTCCAGCCTGGGCAACAGAGGAGACTCTGTCTCAAAAAAGAATTGAAATCATACAGAGTATGTTCTTGGACCACAATGGAATAAAATAGAAATTAATGACAGAGAAATATCTGTGAAAAACCTAAAATACTTGGAAACTAAACAAGACACCACTAAATAGCCCATGTGTCAGAGAATAAGCCTCCAGGGAAACATGAAAACATTTTTAATTTAGTGAAATTTAAATATATTAAAATTTGGGAATGTTTATATCAATAAAGAAGAATATTATCAAATTAGATAGTGGTGATGATTGCACAACACTGTGAATGTATTAAAAACCACTGAGGCCGGGCGCGGTAGCTCAAGCCTGTAATCCCAGCACTTTGGGAGGCCGAGGCGGGCGGATCACGAGGTCAGGAGATCGAGACCATCCTGGCTAACACAGTGAAACCCCGTCTCTACTAAAAAATGCAAAAAACTAGCCGGGCGAGGTGGTGGGCGCCTGTAGTCCCAGCTACTCGGGAGGCTAAGGCAGGAGAATGGCATAAACACGGGAGGCAGAGCTTGCAGTGAGCTGAGATCCGGCCACTGCACTCCAGCCTGGGTGACAGAGCAAGACTCTGTCTCAAAAAACAAAAACAAACAAACAAAAAACCCCACTGAATTGTACCCTTTAAAAAAGTGAATTTTATAACATGTGAATTATATTTCGATTTTAAAAAAGAAAAGAAGAAAGATCTTGGGACCAAAAGGCTAAGCTTCCACCTTAAACTAAAAACAAGGAAGGGCAAACAAAACCCAAAGCAAACATAAGGAGGAAAATTAAAAAGGTAAAGTAGAGTTTAATAAAATTATCAGCAGAAAATCAATAGAGAAAATCAATTAAAACACAAAAGCTGATTCTTTGAAAAGACCAATAAAATTGACAAACTTCTAGCCAGACTAAGAAAAAAAGAAAAACACACAAATTACCAATATCTGGAATGAAATAAGGGATATTCATGAATGAAATAAGGTCTGTAGGACAGATATTAAAGGGATAATGAGGAAACATTATGAACAATTATATGCCTATTGTATTAGTTTTATATTGTTCCTTAACAAATTACCACAAACATAGTACAATACACTTATAATCTCACACTTTCTGTGGGTCAAGAGTTCATGCATGGCTTACCCGGGTGCTATGTTTAGGGTCTCATAAGGCTGCAACTAAGGTTTTGGCTGGCCTGTATTCTCATATGGGGGTTTGACTAGTGGGTAGGCGGAATAATGGTCTCTCAAAGATGTCAATGTCCCAATCCTCAGGACTTGAGAATATGTTATAGTACAAGGGGATCATATGGCAGAAGGGTCTTTGCAGATATGATTAAGTTAAGGATCTTGAAATGGGAAGGTTATTTTGGATTATATGGTGGGCTCAATATAATCATAAGTGTCTTTATAAGAGAAAGAGATAGGCAAGAGATTCAAAGAACGAGATGTAACAATAGAAGTCAGAGTGATGTAATGTGAGAAAGATTCAACCATCTACTGCTGGCTTTGAAGACAGAGGAAGGGGCCACAAACCAAATTATACAGGTGGCCTCTAGAAGCTGGAAAAGACAAGAAATGGGTTCTTCCCAAGAGCCTCCAGAAGGAATAGAGCCCTGCTGATGCCTTGATTTTATCCCCCATAGGACTCATTTTGAACTTCAGACCCCTAGAAGTGTGACATAATAAATTTGTGACATTTTAAGCCACTAAGTTTGTGATAATTTGTTACAGCAGCAATAGGAAGTTAATATAACTGAGGAATATTCCACTTCAAAGCTCACTCAGATTGTTTCCAGAATCTATTTTGTTGTGTCTGTAAGATTGAAGGCTCTGGATTCTTGCTGGCTATTGGCTGGAGGCCACCCTTAGCTCCTTGAGACTTTCTTAACCTAACAAAGAGCTTCTACAACAAAACTTAAAACCAACATCATATTTAATGTTGAAAAACTAAATGCTTTCCCCCTAAGATTGGATGTCTGCTTTCACCACTCCTATTCAACATCATGCTAGAAATCCCAGACAGTGCAATAAAGAAAAACAAATAAATAAAAAGCATAGAGATTGGCAAGCAATAATTAAAACAGCCTCTATTCACAGAGAACACAAATGTCTACATGAAAAATCCCAAATAATCTACACAAAAGCTCCTAGAACGAATATGTGAGTTTAGCAAGGTCACAGGATACAAGGGCAAAACAAAAATCAAGTATACGTCTATATACTAGCAATTTGGACGAACTATAAAAACTGCACAAACGATGTGCAGGATCTATATACAGAAAACTACAAAACACCAATAAAAGAAATCATAGGAGACCTAACTAAATGGGGAGATATGCCATATTCATGGATTTTAAGAGTCAACATTAAGATGACAGTTTTTTCCCAAACTAAAGATTTAGCACAGTGCCAATTAAAATGCCAGCAGGATTTTTTCATACAAATCAGAAAACTAATTCTAAATTCATATCCAAAGGCAAAGGAACTAGAATACCCAAAATTATTTCAAAAAAGAAGAACAAAGAGGACTCACACTACTTGATTTTAAGACTTACTAAAAAGCTATACTAATGAAGATGACAATGTAGTATGGGCAAGAGGACAGAGACATAGATCAACACAGCAGAAGAGAGAGTCCAGGAATAGACCTACACAAAAATTGCCAATTTATTTTTTAACAGCTTTATTGAAGTAGAATTGCCACACAAATAACTACACATATTTAATGTATACTCTTTGATGAATTCGGACATATGCAAATACCTGTGATCAAGGCCAACTGATATCCAAAAAAGGCATAGAGGCCACTCAACGAAGAAAGTCTTTTCAACAAAGGGTGCTAAAACAACTGGACATCCATATACAAAATCAGGAATTTCCATCTATACCTCATACATTACACAAAAATTAATTAAAAATAGATCATAAACCTAAGTGTAAATAATAAAAGTATAAACTTCATTTCTTCTGTAAAAGATAGGACAAAATCTTTTGTGATCATGGGTTGGGCAAAGAGTTCTTAGATATGACACTGAGGGCACAACCCATAAAAGACAAGATTGATAAACTGGACTTCATCAAATTAAAAACTTTGCTCTGCAAAAGACACTGTCAAGAGAATGAAAGGACAAACTACAGATTGGAAGTAAATTTTTGTAAAATACATAGTTCACTGCAGCCTCGAACTCCTGAGCTCAAGCAACCCTCCACCTCGGTCTCTTGAGTAGCTAAGCATGTGCCACCAAGCCTGGCTAATTTTTCTTTTTTATCTTTTATTGTAGAGACAGGGGTCTTGCTATGTTGACCAGTCTGGTCGCAAACTCTTGGCCTCAAGTGATCCTCCGATCTTGGCCTCCCAAAGCACTGGGATTACAGATGTGAGTCACTGCATCCAGCCTTATACTCAGGATTTTTAAGTGCCAATCCTAATAACAAAGAAGCCCAGGGCTTGTGTTTCTTTGGTAGAACAGGTATTGAGGGATTGTTACAGTGAAGATACAAGCTCTGATTAGATGTCAACACCATTTTAGTATTGTTTACTGCACCAGGAAATTCCAACTTAGTACGAGATTCTTCATCAACAGTTTGGTGACTCTATTTCAACCCTATCACTGCACTCCAGCCTGGGCGACAGAGCGAGACTCCGTCTCAAAAAAAAAAAAAAATCTCTTTAGGTAGGTGTGGTGGTTCACACCTGTAATCTCAGTGCTTTGAGAAGCCAAGGTGGGAAGATCAATTGAGGCCAGGAGTTTGAGATCAGCCTGGGCACCAGTGAGACCCCTATCTCTACAAAAAAAAAAATATATATATATATATATTTTTTTTTTTAAATAGCCAGGCATGATGTCTACTCGAGAGCCTGAGGTGAGAGGATAACTTGAGCCTGGGAGGTCAAGGCTGCAGTGAGCTGTGATTGTGCCTCTGCACTCCAGCCTGGACAACAGAGCAAGACCCTGTCTCTTAAAACAAACAAACAACGACAACAACAAAAACCCTTTGGTTGTAAGCAATGGAAACCCACAGGCTGGCTGAAGCATTCAAAGGGATGGAAGAGATGGGCACAGTGTCTCACATCTGTAATCCCGGCACTTAGGGAGGCAGAGGCAGGAGGATAGCATGAGCCCAGTAGTTTGAGACCTGCCTGGGCAACATAGCAAGACTCCCTTCTCAAAAAACAAACACACACACACACACACACACACACACACACACACACACACACACACACACACACACACATATAAAGGGATGGAAGGATCAGAAGAACCAAGACGAAGGAAGAGCAGGGACCCACAGCAGCAGTGGGTAGGTCTTCACTTCAGGACACACTGTCACTAATGTACGCACCACAGTTCTCAGACTCTTTGCTTCTCTGTTTTGAGTTTCAGGTTCCTGAGTGAGTATAATTGCACCAACTTTGGTTGGCTGTCTACCTCTGGATCAATTAGCGGCAGCCAAGGGATGAATGCCCTAAATCTGAGAAGGCCACTGGAGCTTTGTCCTTGTGCACTGAAGCCATTCACAACAAAGGGGGAATTGTGTGCTAGGCAGTGGCCCCAAGAGATGTGTATTGTAAGCAAAAAGGTTGCACAGATTCTTTTCTACATGAGCTCACCATCAGGATATCAGGACAACACAGAGTTTGGTGTCATTCTGATTTCCCCCCACAGTCTCTTTAATACCCCAACAGGTTTTTGTCTAAGGCCTAAGAGAAATTAGTCTCATCTTCATGTTTATACTTTTACAATTTGTTTAAACTACAAACAAAATATCATACACACTCTTATTCAGTCCTTTACCTAAAAGATAATAATTCTAAATGCTTAAGGACCACCTAGGGTGGTCCTTAAGATGTTACTACTCTGCTCAAAAACTTACAAGAAAAAAAAACATATAGTGCATGGCACTCCAGCCTGGGTGACAGAGCAAGACCCTGTCTCAGAAAGCAAAAACAAAAACTTACAGAGGCCCTCTATTACCTACCATATTAAAACATCTAAGAATTTAGTTACTTATCAAATAGCCTTTCCTTCCTTTCCCAGCTCCTTTTTTATTAAACATTAGTTGAGCATACAGTATTCTCTTTTTTAAGTATTATTTTTTAGCATAGTTTTACACAACAGCACAGCTTCGCTGCTGGAAGTGAAAGATTGTTTCTTGCTATGTTGCCCAGGCTGGTCTCAAACTCCTGGGCTCAAGTGACCCTCTCACCTCGCTCTCATAAAGTGCAAGGATTACAGGTGTGAGCCATCATACCCAGCCAGAATAATATTCTCTATTTTCTAGACATTAACATGGTGGTAACTGTATTTGTCAATCTTATAAGCCCAAAAACTTATGGTCATAAATATCTGAACTCAGACCACCCCAGAATATTTTTGGCATATGTTTGCCATAGCCAAAGAATATGCAAAAAAAAAAAAAAAAAAAAAAGTTGAAAACAGTCCCTGCCTCATAAAGACAGTTAAAAGTGGTACAGGCTAGGGCCAGGCGCAGTGGCTCATGCCTGCAATCCCAACACTTTGGGAAGTCAAGGTAGGGGGATCATCTGAGGTCAGGAGTTCAAGACCAGCCTGGCCAACATGGCGAAACCCCGTCTCTACTAAAAATACAAAAATTAGCCGGGTGTGGTGGCACATGCCTGTAATCCCAGCTATTCAGGAGGCTGAAGCAGGAGACTCGTTTGAACCTGGGAGGCGGAGGTTGCAGTGAGCCGCGATCAAGCCACTGCACTCCAGCCTGGGCAACAGAATGAGACTCTGTCTCAAAAAAAAAAAAAAGAGTGGTACAGGCTGCTCTCTAGCAACCGTTTCACCTTGTCAGAGTCCCAGCTGCCTCCAGACCAACCTTATTCAATCCTGCCTTGCTTTTTCTTTTGCTATTCCTTTGACCTTGAAAATCTTACCTTGTGCATCATTCTGTGTCCTCCACTTGCATAAAGTAAACTACCTCCAAAAAGTTTGCACTTTCTAACCTCTCCACTCTCTGAATAAAATAGTAAAAGCTGTCTCTCCTCAACATGAGAAAAACTGCATGTAATTAAAAAATGAAATTGATAAATTTTGATATGACTTTTAATGTTTTAATATCAACAATAATTTAAATGATCATTATGCATTCCTTAACCCAAATACCTCCCTTCATGAAGTAATCTGTCTCTCCCACCTTGGAACTTCCATTGCATTTCATTCCTCTATTGCGCACAACTGATTTTCTCTTTTGTAGTATGATTATGGTTCTCTGTCAGTGCTTGTCCTCTATGAGATTATAGTTCTTTGAGGGAAAGTACTGTGTCTTACTCTTACTTGCACCCTTTCTAGTTCTCAGCACAATGCCTGGCATGCTACAGATGCACAATGTACTTTTGTGTGTGTGTGTGACGGAGTTTCGCTGTCGCCCAGGCTGGAATGCAGTGGTGCATCTTGGCTCACTGCAACCTCTGCCTCCTGGGTTCAAGAGATTCTCCTGCCCCAGCCTCCTGAGTAGCTGGGAACACAGGCACATGCCACTGCGCCAGGCTAATTTTTATTTTTAGTAGAGGTGGGGTTTCACTATGTTGGCCAGGCTGGTCTCGGTCTCAGGTGATTCACCTGCCTCGGCCTCCCGAAGTGCTGGGATTACAGGTGTGAGCCACTGCGCCTGGCCACGATATACATTTTTTTGAATGAAGGAAGGAATTAACCGACAGAGATTTATATGATGATGTTACAACCTCCTTTTCCATATAAGCCCATCAGACGGCCTAGAAATAAAACACTTACTAAAAACAGTTCGGAGAAGCCTATCAGTGAAACTGTTATGATGTAATTCTAAAGAAAGTTAGGGGACCCCCAGACTATATGGATAGCTCACTCTGCTTTTTAGCGCTAGTTTCACAACAAGCAAAATAACCATAGTGTCTCTTGAGAAATAAGCACTCATTTTAGAACTAATAAGTACTAAATTTAGAACTCCATATATTAATGGTTTATAGACTTTCCTTTCTCAGTGACAGTACTGAGAAATAGGAGCTTGTGGTATGAAATCAGAATACCTGGATTTCAGTCTCACCTCCATCACATATAGCCATGTGACCTTGGGCGAGTTGTTTAACCTCTCTGTGCCTCAGTTTCATCACTGGCAAAATGTTGAAACTAACAGTACACTCCCTCAAAGGGATGATGTGAAAATTAATGACAATATATTTATACCATTTAGAATAGTACCTGGCACTTTGTGTTTTAAAGTGATAGAAATATACCATACTTACCTTATATCCCCTATTGGTAAATTCCACATTAAGGGCAAAATTTCTTTTTCATATCCCACCAGGTTACCTAACACAGTATGTAACAAATACTAGACGCTCAAAAAATGACGTGCATTATATTTGAGGTAAATAAATTGAATGCATAAGAAAATGAAGGTATTTTTAAAATGTAAATGCAATTAATATAAATTAAAGGGATCTCGGCATATCATTTGCATATCTTCAGATTTTCCTTATAATTAGTTGCTGGGTGTCTTACGATTTGATCTTTTTCTTGCCCTCTTCAAAGCATGTAGTTTGGTGTAATGCACATTATAGCCCTCAGAATTGCTGGCCTTCTGACAAGTTAGCTGTTTGGATAGTGTGAGGGATGAGGTTGCTGCAGCAAAAAGTGGGTTACACGACAGCACAGCCTCGCTGCTGGAGATGAAAAACCAATAATCCCAGAAAACAGCGCATAGGGTAGGCTGGGCCAGCCGAGGACTATGTGAAGGCTCCTTGGGACCCTCCGGAGGCCAGTGGGGTATTGCAAAGGTGAGTGCCCCAGTGCCAGGGTCGTGAGCCCGAAGCCCTGCGGGGACGGCTGGTAGGACCCGCTGGATGAGTCATTCTCCCCACCCCAGGCACGTGCTGGTGGCAGCATCTACCCGGACCCCGCCTTCGCCCCGGCGCGGAACGCGAGCGGTGAGCGGCCCCAGCACCCCCCGCGGCGCCCCCTCCGGGCCGCCTCCTCCGGGGGGGCACTGTCCTTGCTGCAGTCGGCCGCTGGCGCAGTCCCCGCGCCGCAGTGCCGGGCGCTCGTGGGGGGCGCCCACGGGCACCTGGGCAGTCTGCTCATCGGAGCCTACCGCCGTCCTCCAGCATTCCCACGGTGCCCCACGCCCGCGCGCCCGTCGCCGGTCACCCGTCGCCCGCGGAGCCGCGAGGGCCGCGCCTGGAGGCGCAGGAGGACTGGGCGGGGCGGGGCGCGCCCACCGTCCGGCCCAGGGCACCTCGCGCGGGTGCACGCGCAGCAGCCCCGGGGGGCGGGTGGGTGTGCTCGGGGCGCGCGCGCCACCGCCTCCTCAGCCTGCCGCTCCGCCCGCGCCGCCTGCTGCCGGCGCTCGGCCCAGCACGCCGGCTCTCGGGCTGCCGTGGGCAGCGCGGGGCCCGCGGTGTAGAGTCCGCCGCCCCGGAGCCGCGTCCCGCACCCGGACGGTCCCGGTAAGCGGGGGCGGGGGCGGCGGGGACCGGGCCGTCACCTGAGGGGCGGGTCTGCGGCCGCGGACAGTCCTCCGGGACTCTGAGGTGCTTGTGTGGGAGCCGCTTCCAAGGTGGCCCCCGTGTCATTGGATGAACCCCGAGTGGGAGCCGCTTCCAAAGTGGCCCCCGTGTCATTGGATGAACCCCGAGTGACTGCTGCCTCTACGCCTTGGGGGAAGTCCCTGAGGTGCTGTGAGGAGCCGCCCCCATAAAGACCCCCTGTGGGAATGGACTCCCGGGGCGCTGTCTGCATTTGCTGCTATGGGGAGCCCCAGCGTGGAGGGGACTGGCCCCAGAGAGCCCTTCCGTGTCACTGTGGGAGAAGGCACAAGGGTGGTCTCTGGAGCTGGCTCAATGGAAGACCACTTGGGAACATAGGGGAGCCGCAGGAGCCTCAAGGTGGTGGAGCCCCCAAAGGGCTCCCTAGAAAAGGAGGCCCTGAGACTGTGCCCTAGAACTGTGGGAAGCAACCTCTGATTGGGGAGGGGGGATCCTGCCATGGGATCTATGAGTGACTTCCCACGGCTCCAAGGACTTTGGCCTCGACCTCCCTGTAGGGTTCCATATGCCCTCACTTGTCTCCCCACACCGTGGCCCAGAGGTGGGGGCCTTCTGGGGCTGCAGCCTCTTTCCATTCCCCTCTTTCCCTATTCGGATTTTTCTTCTCCATGGTAGCCCAGTTGCTCCATGCCGCATTTTAGTGGAGGTAGAAACTGCTGCGAGAGCACAGGGCCCCAAGCCGGGGAAGAGGACCAGTGAGGCCTCTCAAGCAAAGATAGGAGATTTGAGCCCCTGGGTTTGACCGTCCAGAAGGAAGCAGTAAGATCAGGTGGAATAACAGACTTTGGCAGGTCCTGGAGGGAAAGACCTTTGAAGGAAGGAATAAAGGATGTATAGGATTGTTGAGCACCAGTGCGCTCGGCACTATACCAGGTATGTTTAAACATCTCATATAACTCTTACAACAGCTTTGTGAAATTATCCCCTTCTAAACACTGAGACTCAGAGGGGTTTAGCAGTTTACCCAAGGTCACAAAGGTGATGAAAAACATAGTCATAAAATGTTTTTCAAATTTTATTTGGGAAAAAGTACTAAGGAGAAGCAGAAGAAAGAATAGATATTTGTTAATAAGTTGCACTAAGGTGCCTGCCAAGCATAGGGTTTTGCAGTGGTACATGCTCAGTAAATGTGATGATTAAATAAGTGGATGAGGACAGTTTAAGTGGCCATGAGATTGCTGCAGGAACTGATTTCCACAGAATCCCCAGATTTCAGGGTGTGGCTTCCTTCACTGGCAGTCCCATTTCATGATGACTTGGGGTGGCTCTGGACCTAATTGAGGCCTCTGGGTGTGGTTTTTGACAAGGCTTGCTCTGGGGATCTAGGGGAACCCTTCTGCAGATGGAGTGTCCCAAGGCCACCCTCCCTGCTACAGAATACTTGAAGGAGAGAAAGGAGAGACAGGGTCACTTTTAGGAAGCACGATCCACACTGTCCTTGTGGCCCTCTGACTACATGCACCAGTGGACAATGGTCCACAGATAGCACACGGGACACTTTTGCCCAAGAGTACCTCTGCATGAGGAGGAGGAGGGCGGGAAAGGTGCAGAGTCAAGGAAGGCTCACTGGGAGTCTGTTAGGGGGAGCGCAAAGGGTCTGCGCCAGACATAGTGTTGCCTCCTCATCTCGCCCCCTCGATGTTTTCATTCCAGCTGTATCCCAAGAGTTCAACTTTGAGCCCAAGGATGGATTCTGGTTTCTTGTCCAAAAATGGAGTGGTGAGAGGGCCAAGCAATGATATTCATTACAGAGCCATTCCGGAAAGGTTTTCCTGCTCCCCTTCCTTGTTTCTTCCACACAGTCAAACCTAGTTAAATCCTCCTTGAATAGAAGCGGCTTCCTTTGGCTTCTGGAATTACATAGTGAGAAGAGAGACCAAGCTAGTGGGAAAACAGAACAACATAGTTTACCAGTTGTTAGTTGTTTTTTTTTTTTAACTCAATTATGCTACCTTGTGCACAACTCAGTGGAGTAAATTCTGACAAAGATTTATGTTGGTTAGGACCTCCCCATTGTAAAGTTGTTTATAATCCCCCTTTCAGTTCAAACCCACCTCATTTGCTTAACAGATCAAAATAAATAGGTAGGCATATTTTTAAAGAAAGTCAGAAGGACCAAACCTGAAGATATGATCTTTGTTCCTGCTCACTGATTTGTCTTTGAGGTTTTATTCCTAAATTGGTCTTTTGTTGAGGGTGCTTATTATCACACCCACTCATGACCCTGGAAAAATCACTAAATGGATCCAGGCTTTCCCCTAATCTTGGACCTTGGATATCACCTTCCCTATGTCCAGCATTGGGTAAAAATTAAGGTTTCAAAAATTCTAAGAATACTGCCTAACTCTCCCTAGTCACAGCATGAGTCTGCAAATCAGATCATTCCAGAATGTGCATGAAAGATGTCACCAGGTGGCCTTAATCTTCTCAAAAATGCTCTCTCCAAAGGGAAATAAAAGGGGAGAGAATGGCTCACCCAGTTTCATTTGAGTGTGCCCAAATGTGTCTGGATTTTACTGTCTGGATTTCTCAACCCTTGATCTTTCACATATTCTCCAATCTTCTAACATTGTCTTCTTCTAACATTTGCATTCCTTTTCCTCAAACATGGATAGTAAGACCTTCCCAGGCCCATTTCCCCCACTCTGCAATTTTTCCCACTACACCTGTTCCTAAGTGGATCACATTTATGCAAATATAGTTTCCCTTCTCTTTAGCTACAGAATCTATTATCTTTTAGTCCCACATGCTTCTCTCCAGCAGTGCTGCTTGGCTTCTGCTATCTTCATGTCCCAACTTGATTTATTCATTTCTGATGGGAATATCATTATCCATTCCACCCCTCAATCTTAATGACCAAATTCTGACAGGAATTGCTTACTAGCTTTGGACCAAGAAACCAAGACCATCAGTGTCCAGCTGGAGACATGATTATTTTTCCATTAGCACATCCCCCTCCATTCTCTCCCCTTTTCCAGCAATCCCCTCAGAGACTCACTTACATTTACTAAGTGCTACTTACTTGCCAGGCACTATGCTAGATAAATATGAGTTTCTTGCCCTTGAGGAGTTCACATAGAATCAGTCTGCATTTCTCTAATAATTCACTATAAAGAGTAGGAAAAGTAAGGGGGAAATTATGGCATTACAGAATATTTACAGGAACCAATGTAGAGTATGCCTTTTCCCAAGCATCACTGAAACTCAGCTGCTGTGCTATGCCTCCTCTGGCAGCCACATTCAGCCCTCCTGCCAGTGCCCTGCCAAAATTACTTTTGCCCATTATACTCTGAGTGTAAACTGACCACATTTTTGCCTTCCTATGATAGTAATGACGAACCTTTTATTTAGATAGCATGTTACAGTTTATGAATCCCTTTTAGATATATGTTGGCTCTTTGGTTTTGAGAAGTGCTTCATCTTACTGGGGTCCTCTCACTAAAACAGAACTGTGTGGGCTAATTGGCTCGCTCTCTTTTTGTATGTTTGTTTTTTGAGGCTTAGGAGTCTCCCAGAGGGAAAGCCCCAGTGATTCACTACAATCACCACCTACTAGCTCTTAGGTTGCGAAGGAGTTTCCTGTTGGGTCCTAAGGCCAAACAATGCACTCACTGGTCAGCGCTGGAACTTATCAGGGCAGTCCCTCTTCCTGGCCTTGGCAAATCCAATTCTCTGGGGTTTTCTTCCTCCCTGAAACTCAAATACATATTCTCTTCTAACAAATATTTTAAGCATACTATCTCAAACCAGTTTTTTGGACTGATGCTAATTCTTATGTGAAGACACATTTCCTTGCCTATTTCTATCTAGCCCCCAGGCTGGCTTCATACCATCTAAGTCATGATGGAGTCCCCATATAGCTCCATGCCTTGGCATGTGCTGTTATCTCTTCCTGGAATGCTTTTTTTTTTTTTTTTTTCCTTATCCACTGATGTAACTCCTACTCATATTCAAAATTTAGCTCAAGCAACACCTTTTTTTTTTCAGTCCTACACTTATGCCCCCTGCACACGCACATACTCACTGCATTCTCACAGGCTGAATGAGCTTCCATTTGTTCATTCTACCATCAGTTATTAAGCACCTGATTTGTGCCTGATGCATAGTAGGCTGCACTTGGCAAATGTTTGGAGAATCAGCAAATAATGGTGATAATTAAGGTGTAATAATTGCATTACATGGGGCTGAATCTGTGTTTCAGGGAACCAGAGCAGAAAACAGGGAGTGCCTCTCCATCTTGCTGAAAAGCTCTGCTTGCTAAGTGCAATCTCACCAGCCAATCACTGATGGTATGATGTTCCTTAACTGTTGCTCTGCCTCTGTGGGAAGTCAGCACCGTGGCTTTTAATGAAGATTCAGGCCCTAAGAGGCTAAAATCATGCCATAATTTTGCTCTCATATATATTAGAACTTTGTGAGCTTTCAGTAAATGTTAAACAGCAGCAGGATGCCTTGTAGTCTTGAGCTGAGGCCAGAAAAAGTTTTTCTGTCTTTAGCCTTTCTATTCCTTGAAAACCTCAGAAAAGCCCCATGTAGTTGTGTCTGTGTCATCCTGAATAAACAGGCTGAATGGAGAGAGGTGGGGAGGTACCAGGTAGACCCTTTCAGGGTCTACAAACAGGAATACTAAAATTAGTTTCTCGGATACTGCCAGGTGACAAAATGTCTGAGTAGGAACAGGCTCCAAGAGCACTGTAGTGAGACACTGGATCTAAAGCAACAGCCAGTCACTGGAGAAAAATCGGACCCCTTGGGGCTTGGATTTCCTCAAAGACCCACAAGAGAACTCTTTTTGATGGTTTTTTTGCTTAAAATCTTGGGGTTGATGCTGATGTTCACAGTAAGCTCAGAGTCTGTGCTATGCATTCAGCATTTTTTTTTTTTTTTTTTTTTTGCAGACTCTGGTTCTGTTGATTTTCCACAATCTTGCAGCTGGTCACCTTCTGTGTTAGGCATGTGGTTTTTCCTAAGGCTCCCAGTCCTTCGGGCACATGCTTCCAGGAGCCAATTGTTGACCGCCTTGAAATTTTTCACTTGTATGTGCAGATACTGCTCATGCTAAATTTCAAATCCAGGACAAAGGAAATACATTTTCACACTTTCTACTTGTGTCCTTAAGGCAACTGCCCTCCGTGGGCCTCACCATATCCACAGGACACAGCATAAATGCAGGGGACTGTTGACCTTGGTAATACTGGCTTCTCTTTTCTTACCATTGTGATTGTAGAAACCGGCTAAATTGCAGAATTTCTTAGCTCTCCTTTGTAGTCAGAGAAAAATTACCCTCGTGTTTTCATCCCTGCTAGCCCTGACTCAATGTCCAGGTGCCACCTCTTGGGAAATAGAGTAGATGTGATGATGTGAGCTGGTGACTGCATAGTTTCTAGAATTGAGTTTTGGAGATTTGGTCTGATTAGTCTCTCTGGCCAATTTGATAAAGAGAAAAGACACTATGATCTTAAATAAATTGTTTATCTTGCCCAGTCATCTCTGCATCATTCATTCAACAAAGATTTAAGAGGCTAAAACCGTTAATGCTTAATGGAGAGGATCAAACCTGTATTCAAAAGAAGCTTTGATTAAAAGTGAGTGTCACATGCTCTGTGGAAGGCAGTAAGAACCATCTCTACTTTTCTCCCTCCTGATCTCAGTGAAGCACAGATTCCTTTACTCTGCTTGCTCAGCCCATTCTCTTTGGTTGTCTTTCGTTTTCTCCTCACTCAGAGGTTTTCTTTGCCTTGTTCCTTCCTAGGGAAGCCCTAACCTCCAGGCAGCCACTTTTACTTGCTTGTGAGCCTTTTATACAGCCTCCATTCCCATACCAAGAATCAGATTGGACCAGCTACTCAGGAGGCTGAGGCAGGAGAATCACTTGAGCCCAGGAGTTTGAGGCCAGCCTGGGTAACACAGTGAGACCCTAGAACCACCCCTGATCTGAAAACATAAATTTTAAGAAGAGAAAATCAGTAAATGTACTTTACATTTAACACGCTGCATGAGGAAACTCCTATTAGGAGTATTGCCTTTCAGGCTCTCCACAGCTCTGAATCTTTATCAAGAGTGCTGGGAAATTGAGGCTCCCCAGCTGCCTTCCCCGTCCTTATTTCTCTATCAGTTCCTGCTGCGGAGCAGCCCCTCCTCCTCTTGCTCCCACCACTTTGCCCTTATAACTAATCCCGCTGAATTCTAAGCAGGTGCTCTGCAGAAAATGGGTGTGTCTTGCAAACATTCCAAGCTGCCCACATATGTCTTACTGCCTGAGAAACACATCTAGACAGGCTTCTCTTACCCAAGACAGATTCTACTTGTTGCTCTTTTCGTTTCTTCCAGTTCATGAAGTCAGACGGCCCTCTTCCACCTTCTTGTCCCGCTGTTATTTACCATCACCTGCTCCTCTCCTGAGTTTTTTTCCAAGCCTTCCCTAGATACCACAAATTCCCTGACAGCCACATAATTCTTGGGACAATATCTTTTTGGCCTCTTTTCATCATTTTTAGGGAGGCAGAAACCCCCAGTCCCACCCACCAGTCAAAGAAGTAATCATTAGGTATAATTTGTGGGATCTTTGCAACTTGATTTCCTTTTAACTCTCTCTTTTTCCTAGGACTTCTTCCAGCACTGGAGAGGCCAGGTTTTTCTCCACAGGCATTTGTTTTTACCTGGCACCAATCACTACCACTTGTTTCTCTAAAAATTTGAGCTGATTTTGTTAAGTTCTCAAACACCCCAGGTGCACATCTTAGATATTTCAGCACACACACTTTTAATCAAAGTGTCTTTTGTATACAGTTTTGATCCTCTCCATTAAGTATTAAGAGTTTTAGACTCGCTTTTAAAGCTGAATTCTGTTGTGTCTTCACAGTTTACTGTCAATGTCAAAGCCATGTCAATTCAAAATGACTTGGTGGTCTTGTTTGGATTTTGATGGTTTACTGTGAATAGTTCTACTTTGCATTTCTGCCCTTACAGGCATAAAATGGTCTACAAGATTGAACCATCTCCGGTAAAAGGAATAGCAGTGCTCCAAGAGCCTGTGGTCAGGACGGGAAAGTGTTCATGTTTGTTTTGCTAGTAGATGTCAGCTTCAGTCTTCATAGAAATTGCTTTAAGGATAAACTCCCAAAACCATTGCAATGACATAATTGACCATGGAGATAGCTTCATAGCTATTCTTGGTATCCTTATAAAGAATAATGGTATCCTTACAGTTAATAATGGGTTATAGTGGATCTACAGTATGTTGGGAGGTGTCTGTGGTTAATTTGCTGATTCACTGTTAATGAGTAAGTTCACTTATAGAGTAACTTCCTAACTGACTGGTCTTTGTTCAATAACTTTTATTAAAACATCTGAAAAAGCCAAAAACAAATGCATACCAGTGGTTTTCCTCTAATGAATCGTTCTTGAAAATGTGAATTTAGTATGTTTTTTCCAGATCTCCAAATAAGTGTTTCTCAACTATTTTTTTCCAGTGTATGCCTTCCTTCTGATAAACATGAAAGTCTCTTGATTGTTCCCTAAAACTTCTGATATAACTTTTGGGAGGAGGCTGCCTCCAACTATTTGGAGAGTTAGTACCTACTGTATAGCCCTAAGAACCAAGAAGATACTGTCAAACTCACTGTTTTGTAGTCTATGTCACACACACACACACACACACACACACACACACACACAGCAGAGATGGTTTTTAGTGTTTGTTTTCCAAATACAAATATATAATTGATAAGCTCTTGAAACTCACTTATTTCTCCCCTCCTCCTGGTGTTTCTGATATATACCTCCCACCTGCTGCAGGATCCAGCCAATTCACCATTTGAGAATCATTGCTCTGGTTGTTATGTTTAAAAAATTAAATCAAGCTGGGGGCTCTGGCTGGAAACTATAATCCTAGCTACTTGGGAGGCTGAGGCGGGGAATCACTTGAGCCCCAGAGTTATCAACAAATCTGGGCAACATAGCAAGACCCTGTCTCTTTAAAAACTTTTCAAAAATTAGCACGACCTGTAGTCCCAGCTATGTGAGAGGATTGCCTGAAATTTTTCAAAAATTAGCATGACCTGTAGTCCCAGCTATGTGAGAGGATTGCTTGAGTGCAGGAGTTCGAGACTAGCCTGTGTAATATGGCGAGACCCCCTCGCCGCTGTCTCAAAATAAATAATTAAATCATTTTTTCTCTTTTTTAATAGCATGAATATATCACAAGTTATTCAGTAATTTCCCTATTGAGGTTGTCTCCACCTTTTTTCTTTTTTAAGAGACAGGGTCTCACTGTGTTGCCCAGGTTTCAGTGCAGTGGCTATTCACAGGCACAGTCATGGCACATGACAGACCCAAACTCCTGGTCTCAAGCAATCCTCCTGCTTCAGCCCCCCCGAGTAGCTGGGATTATAGCAGCAAGCCACCATGCCCGATTTGTTTCCATCTTTTTAATCATTGTAAAAAGAATGCCCCAATCAATCAATCTTTTTTTTAATGTGATGAGATCTTGCTATGTTGCCCAGGCTGGTTTTGAATTCGTGGGCCCTGCAAGCAGTTCTCCCACCTCAGCTGCCCACGTAGCTGGGATTACAGGCATGTGCCACTATGCCTAGCTAATTTTGTTTTTTACATATGCCCACAGATGAAAGAGCATCAGCCTCTTGGATACAATAGGTTTTCTTTAGTCAGAGGTGTATTAGTAGCTGTCCATCTCTGGTGGATCTTCCAACCACACAGACTCTTAAGAGAAGCTTGAATACACTGTTCATCTTGCACCACATCAGTTAAAGGCAGCACTTTCCTTATATCCTTGTCTTTTAGAGGCGTGTTCTTCAAATTGCAGATTTAAATCCATTAGTAGGTCATGAAATCATTTCAGAGAGTCACTATCAGGGTTGTTCTAATGAAATAGGATAGAAAATATCAGGGAGCATCACATGTAGTAAAAGTATGATTGTTTCACAAAAATTTTTTTTTTTTTTTTTTTTTTTGAGACGGCGTCTTGCTCTGTTGCCCAGGCTGGAGTGCAGTGGCCGGATCTCAGCTCACTGCAAGCTCCACCTCCCGGGTTTACACCATTCTCCTGCCTCAGCCACCCGAGTAGCTGGGACTACAGGTGCCCGCCACCTGGCCCAGCTAGTTTTTTGTATTTTTTAGTAGAGACGGGGTTTCACCGAGTTAGCCAGGATGATCTCGATCTCCTGACCTCGTAATCCGCCCGTCTCGGCCTCCCAAAGCGCTGGGATTACAGGCTTGAGCCACTGCGCCCGGCCTCCACAAAATTTTGACTTCAGTTGCAGATCTATAAACACATGTGTCTACAGGGTTATCACATAAAATATATTTCTTATTCTGAGCCACAGTTGAAAGTTTTGAGAAACATACCTTGGGGTTTCTGAGGAAAACATAGTGGTCTGCAAATGTAAATGCTCATAATAAAAATATGCTCAAATAAAAATATGAAGAATTATCTGTCAGTTTTGTATTTTCTCTCTTGGGGTGCCTCTCTCACTGTGAGTTGGGGAGTTGCATCCCACCCAGCCATCGAACATGCTGTTGCCCATGAGGCATTTGAGCAGCATCTGGGGACTACAAGGCCCAGCCCTGTCACTTCAAGAACCCCCTGGGTCCAAAGCCTCAGCAAAAAATTTAACATATACATACTCTTCTCTCCATCCCCACCCCACCCTGGCTAGATTCCCTCGTTAGGTCATATGAACTTTTAAAAGAAGATGAAAAACAACATGAGCATTCTAAATGCTTTAGACTATATGTTCCAAATACACTCATCAACAGACAGAGAACTAAAGCCCAAAGCAACCAACAACAGGTTCTGAATCACAGAACAGGGGACCCAAAACAAAAGCAAGTCGCCAAGTTGCCAACCCTAAGATTTTCTTTATTATCTAATTAAGGTACCATGTGGGAAAACTGGAAAATACAGATTACAAAAAGATTAAAAGTACATACAGTACAAAATTTAGATCATAGCATGAGCATTTTTGTAACTTGCTATTTTTGTGAATATGTTTGCATATTTTGAGTATCTTTCCCACCAATAAATATACCTCTATGTCAGTGTTTTCCATGTTGTTTAGTCTTTCATGGTAGCTACATAATTCATTTCCCTATTGTTTAATATTTGTTTCTAGCTGATGGAAAAAATGATTTCTGAATCACAATTGTTTATGGATTTATTTGGGGATTAAGATATTTTCCTTTTAATTACAATTTATTATTAGTTGTCCACTGAGGCATGAATACCCTAAATGATTTCCTGAATTTGCTCAATAAATCTTTCTTCAATAAATCTCCTGTGCCACTGCCCTTTAAGGCAGTATGAAGTATTTAAAGTCAATGTTCCTTAGTCACATACTTCGGTTTTACAAACAAATTTATAAATGGAGTCGGGGAGGTGGTTCTTTCCTCTTCTATCAATCAGTTTATAAATTCAAGAATATGAATTTCCTTGGTAGCAGTAGTGGCAAGGCAAGCACCTGAGCAGGGTAGGAGTTCACATCACTGTGGCACATACAAGCAGTGTTTCCAAAAAGAAGATGGGGTTGTCATCAGATAGTACATGTATTAAGATTTCATTTTTTAAAGCAAAAAGAATTCTCCACAATTAATTAGCTAATTGAAAAATGTTTATTAAGAATCTATTCTGTTAGATGCTTAATAGACACATTGCTAGGCAATGGAGATAAGGACTGTGTGGGATAAAACAGTCTAATGGGGAAACTGACATTGATCAGTAATCATCCTATTGAATATGTAATGACAAAGGTAAGTGCCCAGAGCAGAAGGGCATGATGCTGTGAGCACTCCGACCTGGACTGGAGTCAGCAGTGACTTCCCCGAGGAAGTGAGACTTGAGCTAAGCTCTGATAGATGAATAGGCACTAGTCAGGTGGGGAGGAATGTTCAAACTTCCTCCAAACAGAGGGAGTATAGCAAATAAAGACTGAAATAAGGCCATTATGATTGGGACACAGAGTAAAGAAAGAAGGCCAGACCTGCAGGGCCTCACAGGCCACAGTAAAGAGACTGATTGTGGGGACTTCTCCTGAAAGCTGTAGGAAGCACTGAAAGTTTTAATCAGGGGGTAACATGACACCTGAATGTCCCAGGGACATCTTTAATTCAACACGTACAAAATCTAATTTAATTATCCCTCTTATTTCCAATTTCTGTAAGTGGCACTACCATTCTTCTAGTTAGTCCATTTAAAACTGCCCTCTTTGTCCGGGCGCGGTGGCTCACGCCTGTAATCCCAGCACTTTGGGAGGCTGAGGCAGGCGGATCATGAGGTCAGGAGATCGAGACCATCCCGGCTAACACGGTGAAACCCCATCTCTACTAAAAATACAAAAAATTAGCCAGGCGTGGTGGTACGCGCCTGTAGTCCCAGCTACTCAGGAGGCTGAGGCAGGGGAGGCGGAGGTTGCAGAGAGCCAAGATTGTGCCACTGCACTCCAGCCTGGGCAACAGAGCGAGACTCTGTCTCAAACAAACAAAACAAAAAAACAAAAAGACTGCCCTCTTTCCCTTTGTCCTTCATCCAATCAATTATCAATTTATTCCTAGATTTCCCTAATTCTATTTCCATGGTAACAGATACACTCTGTCAGTATTATTCCTGCTGTCATCATTTCCGTTTAAACCCTCTACCTCTTGCCTGGACTATGATATTAATAGTAACCTTCGAATTGGCCCTACCTCTCCTCCTACCTGCTGTCACCTTTTTCCCCAAACAAACTGAGCATAACCGCCTATGCATCCTTCAGGGTCCACTTTGTCCACCAGCAGTGTGGTGGGTCTCGCCATCCTTTAGGTACTGTCAGCACTTTGACTTCTTTGGTTTCTAATATTAAGTAGCTTGAGTGGTGAGACTGTTCTCCTGTCTTCTGTTTCCTATGATGAGCAGTTAGTGCCTTGCACATAATACTGTTCAATAAGCCTTGATTAGAATGGATTGAGAGCAAGGCTAAAATGGACTCTGCTCCACTTTACTTAGAAAAAGCATTCCCCAGCTGACTTCCACAAAGTCTCCTCAGGCTAGGAAATAGCAGACCAGCTTTGCAATGTGCCCTGTCATGCCCTCACTGTCCAATGCTGTGCTCTGGTACTGCAGAGAAGAGCAGGGATGATGTTACTTTTTAACCTGTAAAGGATATGGACCTTTCTTGAACAGTTCAGAAGAAATAAAACAGAAAATATGGGAGTGACATTAGTGCAGCCTTACCTTAGAAGTGTGAGAGGTACCTTAGAGCTTTGTAATAGGCCAGTGTCTGTAATAGATAAACAGACCCACAGAGAGGCACAGCTACTAATGAGAGGGGGCAAAGGAGTGTTTGTGTGACCTTGAACACATGGATATGGGTGGCAGAGTTCCCTTACTGACTAATTCAGGAATCCTCTAAAACTAGGAGTTTATTGACTTAAAAAGTAGGCATTTGTTGAGGATTAGCCCCAGATGGATTGTTCATGGTACTTACTGAAGGAGCTTTTCTTGTGTCAAAAGGCCTGAACTGTGTTGCTGCCAGCTTGCTTTAAGCCTTGAGTCTTCTTGCCGGGTAGAGGAGAAATTTGGATTCTGAAGTCTCTAACCATTTAGAAGTAGCAGAGGTGTAGGACCCCTGGACTAAATTGGTTTTAGGACAGGAAGGGAGACAGATATCATTTCATGCACATAGAGTGCTTTCCAGTCTACAAAGCACTGTTAAGCCCATTTTCTTACATTATCCTTGTAACATCTCTGTGAAGTGGGCTGCGGAGATAGCCCTCATTCCATAGATGGGAAAACCAAAGTTGCAAGGCCTGTCAGAAATTGAACCAAAGTCATCCAGGCAAGTGGTAGGCCTGTGATCCCAGCTACTCAGGAGGCTGAACCAAGGGAATCACTAAAGCCCAGGAGTCCAAGAACAGCCTGGGCAACATAGTAAGACCTCATCTCTAATAAATAAATTAATTAAATAAATACATAAATACATAAAATTTAGGAAAGAAGTAGAACCAACATCTTCTGATCCTTAACATGTGCTGTCTCCACCCCCACCATGTTCTAGAAGAGGGAGAAACTGTTTAATAGCACTTGCCACTTAGGTTGAAACTGATTGGCCTGATATCCTCAGCCATTGGCTGAACTTGTGCCCCTCTGCTTTTTGTCCACAGAGCCATGGGGGTGTTGATGTCCAAGCGGCAGACAGTGGAGCAGGTGCAGAAGGTGAGTCTGGCTGTGTCTGCCTTCAAGGATGGGCTGCGGGACAGGCCTTCCATCCGACGCACAGGCGAGCTGCCAGGGTCCCGCCGTGGCACTGTAGAGGGCTCCGTCCAGGAGGTGCAGGAGGACAAAGAAGCAGAAGCAGGAACCTCGGCGGTCCAGGAAGAGAGAAGTGCCGGCCGTGCAGCCTGGGAGCGGCTCCGAGATGGGCGCGGCGTGGAGCCTGAGGAGTTTGACAGGACCAGCCGATTCACGCCCCCTGCCTTCATCCGCCCCACCCGGAAGCTGGATGATGACAAACCTCCAGAAATCTGCCTGGAGCCTAGAGAGCCTGTGAGTATCCAGTTAGGACAGAATCCTCAAGTCTTAGCGTATCAGGGAGCCTGTGAGTATCCAGTTAGGACAGGATCCTCAAGTCTTAGCGTATCAGGGAGCAGGACAGGAAGGATGGATGTGGATAAGGTGATCCTCAAAGCCAGAAAAATGGAACTGAGTCCAAAACAATCTTTGAATATCTTCTATAAGAATAAAATGTTTGTTGTATCCTGGATTCATCTTTGTTAAAGGCTTGAGGCAGTGGATGATAAAGAATGATGCTCTGGCAGGTATTCTGTCGACTCTCCCCCTCTTCCCCGCTGCTATGGGTTTTCAACCATGGATAGCACTACACTCTGTAGGAGGCATTAGGAAATTTGGGAGGGAGGAGTTTGGGGAGGTCACAACACTAGGTGGCTACTGGTGTTTGGTACCAAGACAAGCAGGGATGATAAATGCCCTGCAATGCCTGGAACAATCTCTCACAACAGATTATTCTTTCTAAAAGTGCCAGTAGCTCCCTGTTCATAAACATGGTCACAAAGACGTGAGCAACTGGAAGGACCTCCTGGTTCTTGTCCTCCAGAAAGAAAACCTCAACAATGGCTTCAGTTGGAGCTGTTCCTCTAGGCTAATCTGGGAAGGCTCAGCCCCATGCAGGTAGCTCTGTGCTTCGTGGCCTTGGAATCTTGCTGCCTATGCTTTCACATCCCTGTTTCCTCCTGCCATCTTTCTGCAGGTTGTCAACGATGAGATGTGTGATGTTTGCGAGGTCTGGACAGCTGAGAGCCTCTTCCCGTGCAGGGTCTGCACCAGGGTATTCCATGATGGCTGCCTGCGCCGCATGGGCTACATCCAAGGAGACAGTGCAGCGGAGGTGATGGAGATGGCCCACACAGAAACAGGCTGGAGCTGCCACTACTGTGTAAGTCTGGACTGCAGGGACAGCAGAGGACTTGGCACTTTTCCTGGAGGCCCAGTCTTAGAACATTTGATTTTAGGCAGTGACCCAAAGAATTTTCCAATGGGCTGGGCATGTAATCCCAGCACTTTGGGAGGCCGAGACGGGAGGATCACGTGGCCAAGAGATTGAGACCATCCTGGCCAACATGGTGAAACCCCGTCTCTACTAAAAATACAAAAATTAGCTGGGCCTGGTAGCACGTGCCTGTAGTCCCAACTACTTGGGAGGCTGAGGCAGGAGAATCACTTATACCTGGGAGGCAGAGGTTGCAGTGAGCTGAAATCGTGCCACTGCACTCCAGTCTGGTGACAGAGCGAGACTTCATCTCAAAAAAAAAAAAAAGAATTTTCCAATGGTACATACAAGAGACCTAGAGCTAGGATGGGGTTTCTCAACCTCAGTACATTTTGGGCTGGTTAGTTATTTGTTTGGGGGGCCAAGTGCATTGTAGGATATTTAGCAGCACCCCTGGCCTCAATCCCCTAGATGCCAGTAGCATACATCTCAATGTGAAGGTAGCAAAATCACCCCCGGTAGAGAACCTCTGAGCTAGGAGATTGACTGGGGCCTAATTACTCAAAAGTAATTCTGCTTGGAGCAGTTCTTTCTCTAATAGTCTATAGTTGTCATTCACTGTATCCATCTGAAAACTAACCTGAGATCCTAACTAGCTTGCTTCCAGTAGGGGTAGATCCTATTACAGGAAAACTTCCTAGGCCTCAGATCCTCACTCAGCCTGCCACCTGACTCATAAGCATTGGCGTTTCCTCTTTGAAGTGGTTATTACGTGAATTAAATGACAAAGCTCTATTGATTCAGAACTTCGCAGATTATATATAAATGCCTTCTAACTTTTAATGAAGGACGGAGTCTAAGGTTTCCATTGAAAGCCAGATTTATAGCCATTTCTCACTACACCTGAATAGAGTTCAAGTCTTGCCTTATGGATCTGTTGTCTTGCAGATATCGTCATTGTTTATTGATTTCAGAGTGAGGAGCACCTGCTGATCCCCCTCTTCTTCCTGCTGCTTAGACGAAAGCAGAGATGTGCCACTTTCTAACAAATAACTCTTCCTCTGTGGCTTGTTATGGAACAGTTATTTTCAGCTGCTTAAACACCTGTCCCCCTGGAGTACACTGCAGCAGACCCTGCTGTACCAGCGACCTTCTCCAGTGCCTGTCGCCCCTTCCAGATGCCAGCCTTTCATCTCAGCCACCCTGCTTTGCGATGTACTGCTGCCATAGGACTGCTGTGAAGGGGTCACCTCCCTAACCCCCAGGAACACATGCTGCCTCCCCAACTTCCTGACACAGTCCTACCATCATTGCCACCATGCTCTACTGGGCTTTTTACAAAGCCTCCTTCCAAGTACCTCTCCTTTCTTTCCTTCCCTTCACAGCCAACGAAGCTGCTGCTTTTTTTTCTTTTTTTCTTTTTATGAGACAGGGTCTCACGGTGTCACCTGGCTGAAGTGCAGTGGTGCGATCATAACACTGCAGCCTTGAACGCCTAGACCTAAGCAATCCTCCTGCCTCAGCTTCCTCAGTAGCTGGGACTACAGGCACAAGCCATTGCACCTGGCCCCACAGCCAAACTTCTTAAAAGAATTTCATCATCTCCTATGGTTCTTCAACCACCTATAATCTAATCTGACATCTGCATCCATCATTCTGCAGAATTGTCCCTTCCTAAGGTCACCAGTCACCTCCTAACTGTCAAGTCCACTGACCTTTCCTAAGGCATCTTCTTACTTGATCTCTCTGAAGTATTTATTACTTCTTTATTCCTCTCTCTCTCCTTTAGGATTTAGTATTTTTATGAGAATTATTGCATAAGATATGGAAATGAGAGAAAATAGGAAGTCAATAAAATCCCACCTCAGTCATGTAACCACCGTTAACATTACCTCCCACATTCTGCAGCTGTCTTTGCTTGGTATCCAGTACCCTCTTCTCTACTGATTCTCTTCCAGCCTTAGTCTCTGACCATTCTTTCTCGATGCCCTTTGTTAGTTTCTTGTCTCAGTCCTGTGTTTCTCAGGGTTCTGTTGTTTAATACCCTTCTTTGCTCACTGCGCCCTCTTTGGGTGACTTCATCTACAGCCACCATCTAAACACTAATGACTCCTATATTTGTGTGTCCAGACCTAAATTTCCTGTCTCTTGCACTTATTCACCTTGATATCTCACAAGTACTTCACACTCATCATGCCCCAAAATGAACTCATCTTTGCCCCCAAACCTGCTCTTCCTCCACTCCTCATCTCTGTGAATAGTCATACCATGCCCCAGTTACTAATCCCAGTTTATTCTCCCTCACGCCTCACATCCAGTGAGTCATCAAGTCCTGTTGATGCCGCCTATAATATCTCTGAAATCTCTCTTCCCTTCTTCATTCTCATGTCTCAGTTTAGCTGCTCATCATTTCTTGCCTGGACTGTTGCAGCAGCCCTCAACTGCTCTCCACACCTGCAGACTCTGCCCCTCTAATCCATCTTCCACACAGCAGCCAGAGATCTGACCACAGCACTCCCCACTTGAAAACCCTTTGGTGGCTCCCTTTTGCCCTCAGAATAAAGGCCTAATTTGAGGGGCTCGATAAAGGGTACTGGAGGTGCTTCATAGTAGGCCCCCTCCTTCCCTCACACACATACACACGCACACACACGTACTCCAAGCCCCAGCCACACTGAACACATCTCACAGTGTTACACACCACTGTGGCACCCAGTATATACTAGGTGCTCAGTAGGTGTTTGTTGAAAGTATGGTTTGAAAGAAAAATACAACTATTATATATTAGTTTTTAAAAAGTGTTATGGAAGAAAGAGAATGGTTTGAGTTCTTTATGAGATCCACATATGAATACTCATGAAATATCTGCTCTTGTACTTTGCTGGTATTTCAGAGGAAGAAAGTAACCTTATACTAGAAAGGATCTTTGATAGTTTAAAGACTGTATGGTTAAGTCAACAAAATAAGATATCAGTGCTCCTTTGGAATTAAAATTTCTGTGGCACCACAAAAAAACGCATTTGGCTTTAGGAGCCTTGTAATGATGGCATCTTTTAAAACCATTCTGGAGTTATTTAAAGTGATACAACCCACTTTGTATCCAAGTGGGCCAGCACCACTTGGAGCAGAGCTAGTATTAAACTTTTTTTTAACTAAAATACATTTTTAGCACAGCCTAACACAGAAGCCAAGTAGATAAAAGGGATGGAGATGGAGCCACTCTGGTTGATGGAGATAGGGATTCACAACCTGCCTACTCACTAGCCCCCTTATTCCGTGCAGCAGCTTCCTAAGGCACTTCCAAGAAATCCCTAGGTTAGCTCAGAGGAGACAACCACTGTTTTAGTAAAGGGGCTCAGTGCTGGAGTCAGGATATCTGAGTTCTCGGGAAGATTCTGCCCCAGAGTAAAGACAACTCTGGCCAAGTGCTTTCCCCTCTCTGGGGCCTCACTCTCATTGATTGTGAATAGGAGGCTGGGATTAGATGATCCTGGAATTGCTTTCCAGCTGAAATTCTATTTCTAGCCTCCTTGACCCTGGCCTTTCTTACTGGCCTGTATGGCCACCGACTCAGCTCTTCCTTATTTTCAGGACAACATCAACTTGCTGCTGACTGAGGAGGAAATGTACAGCCTCACGGAGACCTTTCAGAGGTGTAAAGTCATCCCTGGTAAGGTTGGGTGGTGCTACTTGGATGGAGAGGGGCCGGGCAGATTTCTCCTTCATGCTTTCTAGGATGAACCACGAAAGGAGTGTTCCATATTTAGTGGGTAGAGGGTAAATGGGTCCTTGTTCCTGAGTTGTTAGCCAGCAGAGTCACCCATCCCCGGTCGCAGCCTGGGTAACCCTGGCCATAGGAGGCAGAGACTCAGCAAGAGCTGTGGGTGTGGGGGCCCCAAGGGTGCCCTGGAGGTGATGGAAGTGCCCTAAGGCTGAAGAAGGATGGGCATGGCCAGCACGGGGTGCCTCCCACAGATTGCTCCCTGACACTGGAGGACTTTCTGCGCTACCGTCACCAAGCAGCCAAGCGGGGGGACCGTGACAGGGCCCTGAGTGAGGAGCAAGAAGAGCAGGCGGCCCGCCAGTTTGCTGCCCTGGATCCTGAACATCGAGGCCACATAGAGTGGCCTGACTTCTTGTCCCATGAGTCCCTCCTGCTTCTGCAGCAGTTGCGTCCCCAGGTGAGGGCCAGCTGGGGCAAATGTTTCTGGGATACTGGGTGACAAGGGCCTGGGAGGCATGCTGGGCAGGTTGGGGGAGCACTGGGTCCTGCCCGAGCAGGGACCAGTATCAGGAATGGGCTCAGGTTCCATCCAGTGATGGATGATCTGCTGCCCAGGCTGAGGAAACTGTGTGAGGAAGACTGACCTGCCCTGGGCCGCACTGGAAGTGTTGGTGCCTCCAGAAAGGCTCTGGGCAGTTTCTAAGGGAGGTTGCAAAGGTGGTAATGGAGGTAGGATTCTCTATGACCTGGCAGTTTACAAGATATCTCCACCTCTAATATCTTGTCTCTTCTTCCCCAGAACTCTCTGTTGAGGCTTCTGACAGTGAAGGAGCGGGAACGAGCCCGAGCTGCCTTCCTGGCACGGGGCAGTGGGAGCACCATCAGTGAGGCAGAGTGCCACCGGGCCCAGCACTCTTGGTTTTGCAAACAGTTCCCAGAGGCTCCTTCCTGCAGTGTCAGGTCTGCTCCTTACCAGTCCCAGTCCCCACTCAGCCTCTTCTCCTCCCTTTTCCATGCCAGTGGCCCTTCCATACCTCCCTGCTCCCGCTGCCAACAGCCGAGAGAGGAGCCTCCTGTGCATTAGGTAGAGGATGGTGATGCCTACGGGCCAGGACATAGGGCAGCCTCTATCTTCAACTCGGTGTTGCCACACGTCAGAAGAGCCTGGATGAGTGTGTCCAGAGCCTTGGGCTTACCAGAGTTTGGGAGGGGCAGGCATTTCACTATCTCACTCCTAACCATGTGTCCTCTGCCCAGCAGTATCAGCCATGTGGGTCCCATTGCAGATAGCAGCCCAGCCAGCAGCAGCAGCAAGAGTCAGGACAAGACCCTGCTGCCCACAGAGCAGGAGTCCAGGTGAGTAGGACCTCCTCACCTGGCCATTTGTACCCTCTGAACCCCCACAAAACACACAAGTAAGAGAGGGTATTACCCACTCCCACTCCAAAACAGCAAGCGCCCACCCAAGAAACCGGGCTCCAAGAGGGCACATTTGACCCAAGTCTATAGGACCAGCCAGCTAGTCTGTTGGCTTGGTAGCACAGCCAGCCATAATCAGGTCAGGCATGAGCCAAGCTTCCCTGAGTTTTGTGTAGCCCAAGCCATGCTGCCCCAGGATCAGGGCTCACGCGTCTTCAAACCAGCCTCATGACCCTGTTCTTTGCTTCCACTCCAGATTTGTGGACTGGCCTACCTTCCTGCAAGAGAATGTCCTCTACATCCTGGCTGCTCGCCCCAACAGCGCAGCCATTCACCTGAAACCCCCAGGATAGCATGGAGCAGAGAAGCTCAGTTTGAGGACAGTGACGTCCTCTCCCCTCTCTCCTTTCTCCCTTCCCCCACCAACCTCTGGCACTGAGACTCATGGGGTTGGGACACTGCCAGCGTCTTAATTTGTCACTAAGCTTTATGGCACTGAAATCACCATTCCCCTCACAACAGAGGCAGTGAATGCATTGCCACAAGGAGAAGCCCTGGGAGCTATGGCAGCATCCTCTCCTGGACCATCCCTGCCCCACATCGTAGACGGGACCTGCCACCACACTTACACACACGCACACATGCTGCCCAGCTGTCCATGCCATCAGAAGCCTGGTTCTTTTTGGTTGAGAAAGGACCAAAGTCCCTTTGTGAAGCCCCTGATATAGAGGAGGAGGTCTCTACTCACCCCTTCTATAAGCCAGTTCTAATTTCCAATAGACAAATCTCCGGCCAAATGATTCTTAATAAGGGGCATGTCAGACTCGCATGCCTGCCTAGAGATCCTAAAGATCTTAACGGGCCCCACTTTCCCCACTGAAAATCCCTTCTGCAGTGAGCTGCTGTTACTAGTAGGTGTGTATTATGTACCTCGGCTGTACTGAGTTGGGAAAAGAGTTAAACATCACCACTGAAGTTCAGCCCTTTATTTATTTAAATTCCAATTCCTGGTGACAGAGAAGGCAACTAGCCTGGAAAATCCTGACTGGAAGAGGGGGAGGCAGCCCCTCCCAGGGACTCAGGATTCTAGGAACCTCTCAGTCAGGTTACCTGAGTCCAAAAGTCTTTAGCAGGATAGTCAAAAATCAAGGTGAGCCTTCTTGGCCCCTGTTTTTCAGATGGTAGCCCATGGCCCAGGGCCAAGGGGACCTGAATGGAGCAAACACACCGGCGGGAGCCACAGCCTCTGTGTTAGATGCTTCACCCAAGTCACCAACCACAGAGACTGACGAGAGCACGCTCTGGAGGAAGAGAGAACGGGGCTCATGCTTCCTCACTGTTCCAGCTCAACTCACTGTAGACACCTTCCACAGCCCAAGAAAGATCTGCAGAGCCCTGAGCGGGGACTCTTTCAGCCATCCTGACAAAGAGGATAAGAGGCTGGGGCTTAAGAAGAGGCTCTGCAGAGAAGGTCCTGGGAAAGCCTTACAGAAGGAGAAATTTTCCCCTTCTCCCTGTCACTGAGACACGGCTTGAGTGGCTGCTTCTCCTCACTGCTAACCACATGTCCTTTGCCACCAGGCTAGGGCCTGGGCGTGGCATGGAAGGCCTTTTGGGGCAATCAGAGGCTGCTACAAGAGCACCAAGCCTGGCCTCCAAGCCCCAGCCCCTGCTTCCTAAGTACTCATCAAATTCAAATTCTTCAGTCTGTGTGTTATGGCTCATCTTGGCCGTCCGTGGGATCCATGTTCTAGGCTTCTGTTTCCAACCTAATGACTTAGGCATAGCCAGATCTGACTACCAAGAGTTATTCAAAAGGGAGTGGAGCACAGTTATGCAGAAGCAAACACATCTTCATTGCTCAAGACCCTTGTGCTAAATCAGGTGCATACAGAAGAAAGCACACACTGCTCAGTGCTGAATGTTTCGAGGAAAGCAGGGAGCTGCAGCCAGGGGCTTCATGAGAGCCCTGTGTAGTCTCCTCCTGTAGGAATCGCCTTTAGCTGGAAGCAGGGTGGTGAGCTGCTGGGGTTGTATTATTTGGATTGAAATGAAGCAGGCAGGAGATAAATCTGGGCTCAGGTGTATGGCCCACAGCTTTTAGAAATACTCTTCAGCCATCCCCCAGGATTGAGCCGTAGGAGGGGCCATTATTCAGTCTAGTCAAAAAAACAAAGCACAGGACTCCTGGGCCTAAGAACTGCATCTGAGGCAGCCAGGCCTGGGGTTTTGCACTGAGATTAAAGCACATTAAGCACAGGGGCTCTTACCTACTCCCCTGGCAAATCGTCTCCTGTGCCAGTGGCCTTGGGCTGCTCAATCTCACAGGGCATTTTGAGTAGAGACAAGCTCTGGGCTTTGAGAGCTGAACAGCATTTTTCTCCTGCCTCATCAGTCACAGGGACTGGAAGTCCATCTTGTTCCCTGATCCTTCACAGATCAAGGTGATGCCTACCTCTTTGGAGCTGCTGTCTCTAGCTCTCTATGGGTGAGGGAGGAGAGTCAGTGGGCCAGGTCAGGCCTGCCATATTCCAGGGCCTGGCAAAGCAGCCCCAGAGTTCTTCCACAACAGGAGCAGGCCCATTTGGGATCACCCTTCTCCCTATTCGAGAAGAGCAAACTTCCTGGGTGAGGGCCTGCTACAGAGATCCCAGGGGCCACTTCCCCCAGCAAAGAATAGAGTTCCCAGCCCACAAGAGTCCCAGGAAGCAGGAAAGCACGAAGGAGCAGCCTGCCTCTTCTCCACAGGCAGTCATCTAGCTTTTTACCAAAGGGGAAGTGCCATTGCTCCCCAAGTCCAGAGTTGCAGAAGCCCTGCCCCAACCCCCTGTCCAGAATCTCCCTTTGCAGTGTTCTAATCGCCAGAGCCCCTATGCGGTATGTATAGAGATGTTAAAAACATTCAGAAACCTAGTGAAGCCCATTTCATTTTCAAGCCCTCCCGTCACTGTGACTCTGAAATTCTGCCAAGTACAAATATTAGCGACTGACTCTAATAAGGTATGAGAAAATGTTTCAGTCTTCTTGGCTACCCAAAATTGAGATCAGTGTTTCTAACCAAGGAAGGCCTGGGTTACAGACAGGCTCCTCTGAAGCCCACTTGCCCTAAGTGTTTTCACCTCGCATTCCTCTTGCCCACCTTCAGATGTGAATGAAGGGGCAGCTGGATGATGTGGCAGAGCTGCAGGGACTGAGTGTCAGCTGAGCAGTGGCCCTGGCTATGAAACCAAGTCTCCTCCTTGGCTTCCTCACCTGAGCCCAGCCTTAGCCTTCCCCCAGCAGAACACTTGAGCAATGGCCCCTAGGGTATCCCAGGGATGGAGCAGTCCCCCCACTCTAGGTACTGATCTAACCTTCAAGTGCCCCTCTTCGTTTGAGGACAGCTGCAGTAGAAACCATGAGGACATTGCCTCTTTCTGCCCTCAGCCCAAGTACCTGGGGCTAGCAGGGCAGATACTGGCCTTTCTGGCCCTGCTGCTCCCTATGGGATGTCACCCTGACATTGCTTAAGTGGCCAAGTCTTAGGGTCCCCTTATTCCTGTCACCATTATGGAAAGCACAGAATTAAACTGCCTGGGAAGAGGACACCTCCCTGGGGAGTGAACCCCAGGGTTATACCCAGGACTCATAGCCCAAAGCACAACCTCAACCATTGCAGGTTTCACAGCTTCAGTCAGAGTGGTGCCAGGAAGCCCAAAAGTTGAGAGGGAAGGTCAGTAGAAGCTGCCTGGCAGGGCCTCAGGCCAGCTAGACCCACCCCAGAGCCAAGAGAAACTTCAAGCGGGACTGAGAACTGGTAGCTGGCTCTAGTGATCCTGCAACCATGTTCCCTTCAGACCAGCAGAGTGAAGGCAGATAGATGTGTGGCCCTAAAAGGCAGAATAGTTTTGATGCCAGAACTTCAGGTCATCCTGGCAGTACCTGTCACCACAGTCCCTTTTTACCCCTCCTCTATTTATAGTGAAATAAAATTCCTATTTTCTTTTTTTTTTTTTTTAAATTTTTTTTCTTTTCCTTATTTCAAGCTCTTGTCTGAAAAATTGCTACTTTCTCCTACTACTTAGTTTGAATTTGCCCAGGATATCTCTCTGGGCCCCTGGCTGCAACCCAGACGATGGCGAGGTCTCCTGGAGTGGAGAATATTCACGCATCGTGCCTGTTCCTGACAGCTCAGCCCTGGAGTGGGGTGGGACTGGGCATTTTCTCTGCTGTTGCTTTTCTGCTGCCACTATTTTTGGCAACCTTGGAAAGAAAACAAACAGGTTACAGAATTTCTACTAGCACTAAGGAAAAGCTTTTTCCCTCTGGGCCACATGCCCCAGTGACCCAGAGCATGGAAAGGGAGTCAGCCCTAGTCTGGGCCCGTGACTAAGAAGCCCAATCACATTCCAGTTTCTATAGCACTGGGTAGGCACAACCCACAGTTGAGAACATTGACTTATAAGTAGCTAGGCCTTTCCATAGCCATGGTGACACAAAGGCCCTCAAGGTTAGCCTCCTGCCATCATGGGTTGTCCTGTGATCTGTCCCCCAGCCAAACCCAAGCTTGTGAGAGGGACTCGGAACACTTGAGTAACACTGGGGAATCCAACGCGCTCTGGTCCCTCATGCCTTCATGTGCTTTTCTGCGGAAGGTAACTTGAGAGTAAGCTGAGGGGAACGTCCCCAAGACCTGTTTCCCCATCTCTACAGCTGCATGCTCCTCTGCGTGGCCCAGGCTTCACAGCACTCCAGAAGAAGCTGATGCCCTGAGGCTGGGCACAGTGGAAATCATAATAAAGCAATTGTAATGCTCTATCGGCTCCCTGTTTCTTGTTGTTTGGGGAAGCTGCCATTTCTGTGTGGTTTCCCATTGTTGACCAATCCCTGGGTCTGAGTATAAGACAGGCAGCTGCGGCTGCCAGGAAGGACACAACATGTTGTGACTCTTTCTAGAGTTCTCCTGGCCCTGAGCTTCCCAAAAATCAAGAGATGGGTAGAGGTAGGGGCACCACACATACAGACACAGAGATACTGATATTTCTGTATCCAGCACAGATACGGAGTGGAAACAGGAGCACTGAAGTGGGGAGCCAGAGCTTTCAAAGAAATTGAGGATGAGGTCATAAGGTCTCCGAAGCTGTCTGCTATGTGTTGTCTCTGCCCTGTGCCATGCCCCAGGGCTAGTTTTAGACACTTCCAAGTTCCTCCTGAGCTAAAAGTAAGGAAACTCGTTGGCTATTTTCTCCTGGTCTGAGTGTTTCCTCCCCATTTTGACAAATTGCTTTAATGTAATATGATAGGGTTGGGAAAGTTAAGATTGGAGATGCCATTTGGAGGACTATGGGATCCTCATTCATCCTTTTTATCTGGTGAGAACAGAGCTAGTACCTATAGGTGAGAAAGCATTTCTAGGCTATGGATCAGAGGCCAATACTCTACCTCCAAAACCAGAGAAGATCCCAAGTACAAGTCATCTCTAACATTTTTTGAGCACTTACTATGCACTTGACAGTGCTTTGCATAGAGTCACTAATCTTCACAATAACCCTATGAGATTTTTATTGCAGGTGAGAAAAATGAGGAACAGAGACCCCATGTTTCCCAAGGTTACACAACCACACAGGAAGTAGGGGAACCAGGCAGTTTGCCTTCAGAGGGCATGCTCTTAGCCACTTTGTTGTGCTTCCTGTCAAAGCTTACCTCAAAGGAACCACTGCTGTGTAAGCCAGCATCTCCCCTCTCCACCCTGGGAATAGACACGACAGGTAACCAGGCCTGTATCCATGGCACGGATTTCTTACCACTGCACAATTCACCCCACCCACTCATGTGGCTCCCACACGTCTCCTCCCTGAAGTCTTCCCATGGGGTCCACCAGACTGAGAGCAGATTAATGACATCCCACCAGCCCTTTGTCCTTGTCTCCAGGCTCAGTAAAGCTAAGCATTGGGACAGAAAAAGAGGCATAAAGGCTGGGTATCTGTGGGCCCGAATGAATAAGGTTTCCCTGCCCTCAGTTCAGCAGTCCTGGCTGGAGCTTTAGACCCTCTGAGGACTGTTCCTCCCATCAACTGCCACTTGCTCCCAGGACTGGCCGGGGTCTTGATTCTACACAAACCTCCACTCATCCTGTCCTGCTCTGGTTCAAATGCATTTCCTCTTTCTCCCTGGGGAGAGTCATTCCTTAAAAGAATCAATGGCTGCTAAATTTGCTAAACATGGAGTAGTGCTCTCTCCCACCCCACCCTGTCTAAGGGTTTCTTGGAGGTTGACTTTGCTGAACCTCAGTTTCCTCAACTGTAAAATCTGTAGGACAGTCCCTGTCTTGTCAGCCTCCTGGGCTGGTTAATTGAGGAAAGATTTTTGTAAGAGGAGAGAGCTTTACAGACTGTAAGGCACTGGGTAAGTAGAAAGGATTTCTGCTCCAGCTGAAAGCTGTGAGTGTATCATCTTCACCCTCCCACAGTCCTAGGCATAGCTGGATGGTGGGGTGGTGGGTACCGTGATTGCCTCTGTCCAAAGTGCTGAAGTCACAGCCAAGCCAGCTGAGGACCTTCAGTCCCTCCTTGTCCCACCTTTGAGTGAACATCAAGTACAGAGATCTCCAAGCCCAAAGAGTATCCTAAAATTGAGAATGTATTGCAAACAAATTTTTTTATTTTATTTCAAGTATCTTTGTTTAAAATGAATACAGCTCTCCATTCAAAATTATAACAAGTACAAATGAACAAGAGGTGATTTAGCAGCTCAGTGAGAAAAGAGCCGTAACTCGGTATAGGTGAACAGTATGAGGTGGCTGCCAAAAAATAAACTGGTGGGCCAGGTGTGGTGGCTCACGCCTGTAATCCCAGCACTTAGGGAGGCCGAAGCAGGTGGATCTCCTGAGGTCAGGAGTTCAAGACAAGCTTGGCCAACATGGTGAAACCCTGTCTCTACTAAAAATGCAAAAATTAGCCAGGTGTGGTGGTGCACACCTGTAGTTCCAGCTACTCAGGAGGCTGAGGCAGAAGAATTGCTTGAACCCAGGAGGCAAAGGTTGCAGTGAGCCAAGATCACGCTATTGCACTCCAGCCTAGGCAACAGGGCAAGACTCTGTCTCAAAAGAAAAACAAAACAACACACACACACACACACACACACACACACACACACACACACACTGACATAATCTGAGCCTATGTGGAAAGAAGTTCAGAGTCAGAGGAGGGAGGCAGGTCGGCTCATTTGTACCCTGCACCAGCTCTCCTGGAAAAAGCTAATCATAACTGGGCACCACAAACTGAAACCCACTCAGGCGAACATGATCTTAGTGGGTAGAACTGAGAAAGGCAGGGGATGAACCCATGAAGGAATGGGTCCTGGAGAGAAGCAGATTTGAAGGATGCAGATGGTGACGTTTGGCAGATGGGCCAATGAGGTCAGTGTGGTCTCAAGGACAGGGCTAAGATGAAATGTGAACACTATGGAGAGGCAGATTTCTGCTCAATAGGACCAAACATAACTGGTTACCAGGAAAGGCAGTGGAGCTGTATTAAGCATGTGACAGAAATGCTGATTTCGGGGTGGGGTGACTTCAGTCCTCTTGAGACCTGAGATGCCAATAAACAGTTAAGCACATTCTGTGCATACCCGGTGCTAAGCCCAGGTGAGCCAGGAGGAGAAGATTCATGACTGTAAGAACCCACATAAACCCAAAGTTTTGGCCTCAAAATCGAGAACTTTAATTTGTTTAGTTCACAGGTGGGCTCTTGGGCGCTTGCCTCTAGAACCTGATGTTGCGCGCCCTCTGCTGGTTATCCCTAACATTGCGCTCTCATCCCAAGGCAGGAAATCACCCCTCTGAACCCTTTTGGTGCTGGTCAGCCATAGGTTCAGAACACGCAGGGAGACACCAGCGAATATCACGGAGTTAGATCCCGGAGTGTTCAGTTAGTTCAGTATAGGATCAGAACTGAATCTGAAGATGAATTCAAGTTTTTTGTTTGTTTGTTTTTTTGAGACGGAGTCTCGCTCTGTCACCCAGGCTGGAGTGCAGTGGCGCCATCTCAGCTTACTGCAAGCTCCACCTCCCGGGTTCACGCCATTCTCCTGCCTCAGCCTCCCGAGTTAGCTGGGACTACAGGCGCCGCCACCTCCCCCGGCTAGTTTTTTTTTGTATTTTTTTTAGTAGAGACGGGGTTTCACCGTGTTAGCCAGGATGGTCTCAATCTCCTGACCTCGTGATCCGCCCGTCTCGGCCTCCCAAAGTGCTGGGATTACAGGCTTGCGCCACCGCGCCCGGCCAAATTCAAGTATTTTTAATCAAAATTAGGGCTCAGCCATGTCTAGGAGGAGGGTTTGGGCAGAGGCTGGACTTGGGGAACTGTTTCTACCAGGACAATAACCAGGTTGTGTCTCAGGCTGAGGTCAAAGTTGGGATTCAGCGTAGGACCAAAGTCTGGGCCTGGGTGTCAGCATGAAGCATGTATCAGGTGAGACGCTCAGAGTCTGATCACAGGAGAGAGGCCGTCTGCAGCCAAGGTGATGGGTCAATGTGGCATTCCTACGCCCAGGAGAAAGCATCAGGTAATGAGTACCGAGTCACTGGAGAACTCAAGAACAAACAGGGAGACTGCCCAGGGGAGAGGTATGAGGGACAGGGGACAGAAAGAGATAGTCACTCTTTTTTTCTTTTTTTTTTTTTTTTTGAGAGGGAGTCTCGTCTCACTCTGTCAACCAGGCTGGAGTGCAGTGGCGCGATCTCGGATCACTGCAACCTCTGCCTCCTGGGTACAAGCGATTCTCTTGCCTCAGCCTCTTGAGTAGCTGAGATTACAGGTACGCGCCACAACACCTGGCTTTTTTTTTTTTTTTTTTGTATTTTAGTAGAGATGGGGGGTAGTCACTAATTCGTAAGGCCCTCCCAACTTCAAGGATGGTGATGGCTAGGCCAAGGAGCCCCCTTTTCCTCAGTATTCTAGTATCCCATTATTCTAGTCTTGGTTTCCTGTAAAGCCCCCGCTTCTGCTCCCACACACACACTAGTACTACCACATACATATCATAGGTACAACTGGGGGAGAGAAGTGGCCCAAGGGCCAGTTCTGTCACTGCAGAGAGCTGGCAGTTGTGAGGGTAGTCTTCCTTCCCCACAGGATTCTCTGTTTCTACTGGCAACAGGGCCTGGCAGCCTCCCACACCCAGATCTTAGCAACCATGGGAACCCCTGGCAACCGCTACCATGGTGACAAGACAGGGAACTGAAAACAGGCTGGGGGCACTTCCTCTGCAGCCTTTGGGATGTGAGCAGGATAGGGGCTCCCTTCCCTATACAGTCTGGGAGGGAACATGTGCCTCTGTCTAAAACACCTCCTCACTGGCACCCACCCCCACCCCTGCCCACGGGTTCCGGTTCCCTCAGGGTGAGGAAATGAGGGACACCTAGGGTTATGACGTCTCCAAGGGGAGGGAGGGTGAGTGGGGGCGTTTGGCACTGGCATGATCGCAGATGCGTGCATACGCTGGCAGACATGGTGTCAATGTGTCAGCGGCCACATACCTCATCCATTCTTTGTCATGTAGACACATGCCCGCACAGTCATTTACTCACACATGTACACTGACCCAAAATCATATATCTACAACATATAACAGAATCAGGCACACCACCACACAAAAATAACTGCACAGATCCACTCACAAATCACATTACCAGTACCACACTATAAATAACTCCCAATCAGACTCACAGATTTACAGATGCACTCACACTCCCAGCATCTGTGAACATGTAGAGTAATGGTTAACTTGGTTGAGTTAACCAAGTTAACCATTGGTTGGGTATAAACTACATGCCCAGCTCAGAACTAAGTGCACTACCTGTGTTACCTTAATTAACCCTCTCAACAACCCCCTGAGGCACCAATCCCCATTTACAAAGGAGATGAGGTGCCAGTGTGGCGTGTAAGCTCACAAGGTGCATAGACTCCAGACCACACTGCCACGGTCCATGCCACACCGAGCACCACACACACTTGACACCCAGGACAATGGGACTGAGGGCAGGAACTGCAGACTAGGCAAACAGTGGAGTCCGTGCCACCAACACCTAAAGGCACAGTCCCGCACCCTCAAAGGTCCGAGCCTACACTTTAGCATTAGCAGGGGCCAGGTAAAGGCTGGTGACTAAACTCTCTGCCTCCGTGTTGGCACAGGGAAGGTTGGGGGAGGCAAAAGAGACAGAACTGGAATAGGAAGAAGGAGAGCCACCCACAGCCTGGGCCCCACAAGTCTGGAGGTGGGAGAGAGAGAGCCCCCAGATCTGAGGAGCCAGCAGCGGTGCAGGGCCCCTCACCCCACCTCATCCATCTCTGTGTCACACTAGTCCATCCCTCCTCCCTACCCTCCCCCTTCCTCACTCCTCCTCACCCCATCTCTGTGCCTCATCCTTTCGTTGCTCACCCCTTTCCTCATCCCCCACCCTGACTCCCCGCCCCTCCCCAGCCTTTCTTTCCTCTGCCCTCCTTACTCCCACCCTATCTCTCATCTGCCCCATGCCCCTCCCCTCCTCATCCCCCTCACCCCATCTCCCCATCCTCTCACCACTCCCTCTCCCTACCTCCCCTCCCTCAACCCCATTTCCCCAAATTCCTCATGCTCCTCATTCCCCCACATTCATCACCCATCTCTGCTCCCCTCCTGCCCCCCAACCCCACTTCCTCTCCATCCTCCTCTCACCCCAAGTCTCTTTCTTCCTTCACACCTCATGCCCCTTTACCCTTGGGAGCCCCATAGTGACTCCTGGCACGAAGACAGGTAGTGAAGAATCTGCAGAACTGACCCCAGGACCCTGGCCCCCTCCCTGCTCTGCTCTTGGCCCAGGTACTCAAGCCGCAGTTTCTAGCAAGACCTCATGGGTGTCCAAACTCTGTCTCTGGAAAATAGGAAAGAAAGAAGTAAAGGAGAGCTTCTGGCCTGACCCTTCCTTTATCGTCAGTCCCCCAGCACTCTTCCCCGACTTCACCCCCAAATTACTCCCTCCCCACCCCCGCTCCCTCGAGCACAGATGGGCCTGGGAGACAGTGACGTGGGCGCCAGGCACCGTGTCTGCTCGAGTGGCGGCTTCCGCCGGCGACCGCCTCCGCAGCCCCGCCTGCTCCCTGCATTGGGGACACTGGGGCTGAGATCTAATGACTTAATGGGGGGTGGGGGAGACTAGAGATTCTGAGGGTAAGGAAGGGGATCTTGGGGAGTGAGATGAAAGATTAAAGGGGAGATCTAGCATAGGAGATCGGGGGTGTAAAGAAAGAACCAAGAATAGGATAAAACGGATCACTGCGGGAAGGAAGACAGGAGATCATTGAGGGCCAAGAAGGAAAGGGCTAAAACACAGGCACTCCAGGGGGAAGCAGGATGAGAGACTGATTAGAAAGGGGACTGAAATGGGCACCGCGGGGTCGCTGAGGAGGGGCGCGAGGATGAGGGGCTGTACAGAGGGTGGGCGGGGGAGACTCCTGGAGGCGCCGGTCTGGGCAGAGCCATCCGTTTCCCTCAGGGAAGAGGTCCGGAGGGCTCTGAAACCCGGCATCCGTGGGGTCTGTTAGAGATTCCGTTAGGTCACGTCAGGCCACCGCGGGGTCAGGGTAAGGTAAAGCTAAATTAGGTCAGCTCGAGGTGGCTACACCGTTGGCTGAAAGGCGAGTAAGAAGCGCTGACCTTTTGGCCCCGGTCCAGGGACTACACCTCCCAGAGTGCACTGTTCTCTCCCCCTTGCCCCCAATGAAGAAAGAAAAGAATGCACGGCCGCACGGCCAACTGGTGGGTACAGTTTTCCTTTAAGGCTGCCTTTGACGTCGCAAGGGTTCCAGAAGGTTCTCCTGGGATTCGAGCAGTGGCCAGTACGTCCCACCTTCTCAACCCGGAGATTGGACTAATATAGTTGCCCCCGGCTCGGGTCTGAGTCTCAGGCACGAACCAATGAAATCAAAGGCCGAGTGGCGTTGCCGCCCTCTGTCTTTTTCACCAATGGCACGACAAGATGGCAAAGAGGCGTGGTTGAGTGATCCCAGAGGGCGCCAATCAGATCCATACCAATCACTGCCTGGAATGTGTGCGCGTGTGGCCGGGTGACAGGGGCGGAGGATGGGCGGCTATCACCAGGCCGCTTGTTGAAAATTGCCCAATCACAGCAGAGGCTGAACTGAGTGACGGGAAGGCGGTTCAATGGGCGGCGCGGAGGCGGAGCCGTGGGGGCGGGCTCCCGGTCCCGCTGTCGGCGGCCGGCGGGCAGGCGACTCCTGTCCCGGGTGGAGGCGGCGGAGCCGGAGCCGGGGGAGGGGGCAGCGGCTGTCTCACGGACCACGGCGGCGCCCGCAGCTCCTCACCGGTGAGGGCGCCGAGCCAGGACTCGGGGGTCCCGGGAGCGGGGCGTCGCGAAGCCAGGGCTCCTGGTGTTGGGGGGTTGGGACACTGAGGGCCCGTAGGCTCTGCTGCCGTGGGGGTGCGGGCCCTGGGGTCTGCAGGGTGCTCGGAGTCCTCGACCCGGGCTTGGCTGTTACAGGGGGCAGCCAGCGTCTGAGCCGGGGAGGGGAGGGGAGGGTCGGGTCGGGTCGGACCGGACCAGATTGGGTTCTGTGGGACGGAGGCGTCTGTGAGCAGGCCAGCCAGCCAGAGCGGGTGACATCACCGACCACCCTCCCCCGCCCGAGCCCCCTCCCCTCCTCTCCTCGCCGCGCCTTTTGTCCCGGCCGAGCTCCGCTCTGCCCCGCCCATCCGCGAGGGGAGGAGACTCCCGTCAGTGACTTCATTGAGTAGGTTCTTGGGGATTGGGGTCGGGTCCTCCCCAGGGAGAGGCGACAGGAGCTCACTGCCTCTCGGGCCCTCACAATCACACCTGTCACAGGTACACACGCTGCCACTCACAAACACACGCTTGCACTCCCAGCCTCACTGACACGCTGCCATACAGCCGCTCACAGCCAGCCAGACACTGCTGCACCTGAGAGCAGGTGGCCACGGGTCCTCTCCCTTCACTCTCCACACCTGGGGATCAGGTCCGGCACCTGCTGCGCCAGACAGGCCTTGCTGGGCACGCGCCTCTGAGAGTCCGAGGAGGTGGCTTCCAGAGCTGCAGCACTTCAGGCCGGCTCCGGTGGAGCGATCAGAGGTGAGGGGCTTGGCTGGGCATGTTTAAGCGCACAGTGCTCTCCTGCCCACCCCCAGCAGCACCCCCACTACAGGCCCGAGGAGCTTTCCGGAGCTTCCCACACTCCTGGGGAGAAGACTTCTTAGCCAGCTTGATGTTTAAAATTCAGCTGGAGCCCTTAAAACTTCGAGCGTGGACGCTGAATGGGTTTGTAAAGTTTCGGTAAGTCCCTCCGGAGAAGGGCACTCATACCCATACCCAGTCAAACCCTCCACACGGCCATCCCTTCCATTTCCTTCCTGCTTCCTCCACCTCATCCTCATCCCCTCCGTGACATACAGGGACCCCTCTCCTGCCTCACCTACAATTTGAATGAATTGCACCCCTTATCATTCCTCTTATCTCAAACCCTTCAGGTATCCATTTTCCACAGACATTTCCTCCAATATTTTAACTCTCTACATTCCTCCCTTTCAACCCATCATTAACCCATTTTCCACCTCAGCCATTTCCACTTGTCACTCATCCCCCTCCATCAGTACATCATTTTCGGTATCAGCCATCTCCCCTCCCTGTACCTCAGCAGTCCCCCTTGCCATTTTCTCCCCATTTTTCCTTCCTGCCTCTACCTTAACATCCTCCTCATTCTTCTCCATCAAAGGCAGTGCCATGCCATGGGGCTCCTTTGTCATTCCAACACGTGGCCTGTGGGTAGGGGGGAAGGGAAGGAGGGAGGAAAGCAGAAGTAGAAAAAGGAGGCAGATCCTGAAAGAGCTTGCCCTGTATCTGTGGAGGCAAGAGATGTATGGGCCTAGAGCAGCTAGCAGGTGGGTACCAGGGAGGAAGCTGGCCGGGTGCGGAGGTAACGCAGGGACAGGAAAAGGAGGTGGGTGGTTGGTGAACTGTTCCACTGGCCCTCTGCCTGGAAGCTGCTGTAGTTCTCTGGGGGCACCCTCTTGGTGTGCTAGGGTTCCTTCCCAGTCCCAGGGAGAAGAAGGTGTGGGTTGAGGCAGAAATGGCAGACCACCCCCAGCTCCCTCTCAGACGGCTTTTGCTGCCATTTCTGAAAATGGCTGCTCCCCCCGCCCAGGGTGCTCTTTCTTCTCTGCCTCTCCCAATCCCCCCCTACATCTCCCCCACAGACGTGATATGCTGGTGGGGGGTGATGGGGGAGTACCCGCCTTTGTTGAGCCTTTTCTTCGTCAGAGAAAGGTGACTCCCAGAACCATGAGTCAACCCAGCCACCTGCAGCAGAGCCTATGGGGGCAGAAGTGAGGGCCATTGTCCCTGCCCACCTAGGGCCTTGGGCACCTCCCCCTTACCCGGTTACAGCCCTCACTCCTGCCAGGACACCCTGTACACCTCCCTTCTGTGAAGCAGTCAGAGGCAGAAAGGCAGGTCTCAGCTGTGGCTGCCAGCCTAGGACATTGCTAGAAAGACTCTGGTTCTCCTGGCTTTGGCAGGGGTTGGCCAAGTCTCAGAAGGGCTGAGAATGGTTTCTGGCCATTCCCCCAGAGAGCTCTAGCTACAGGAAAGTCCCCCTTCCCCCGGTGTGATATCCACCACAGACACACCGATGGAGGGAGACTGGAATGGAAGAATTTGGGTTGTGCGTTTCTCTTAAAACAAATGCTCCTGCACCCACCTTAAAAGGGACTCAGAGGAATATGGATCTGACACTGGGCCAGATCCTAAACTGCAGGGCGGACTGGGGCGCGGAGTGGGGCTAGGAGAGTATTAAGGAAATGGTGGTTGGTTAGTGCCCAATTGTCTCCTAACAGCTGGGGTTTAAAAAGTCCTGTCCCCAGGATGCTTTTGTTCACTCACACTGGTTCTTAGGCGGCACAACCCTCACAGTTTTGTGTGTAGACGCTGGGAAATAAGGGAACCGTTGCCCTGGTTGGGGGAAGGACAGTATCGCACCCCCTGCCAATGAGGGAGTTGGAAACAGCAGTTTCCAAAGGCTGTGAGTCACCCTGTGATCTGAGTCACACGTGAGGCTTAGCATCTTCAGGGGGTGGGGGCGGGGAGGCCTGGGGTCTCCAATGGCAGAGAGGACTCCAGACACCCATTCCCTGACTCAGTCTGGCTGGCCAGGACAGCTGGCGGAAGACCCAGGCCTGTTCCCAGTCCTGGGCCACTGCCCCAGCTGCCCTCAGCCTGGGCACCATGCCTGAGGTGTGGCGTAGGAGACCACGATGCTCAGGTGACCTCACCCGTTACACTGACCTTCGCCAGCTCCTGTGTGTGGGTCGCTCAGTCCATGGTGCCACCTCACTCAGCAGGGCCTCTCAGGGGTCCTCAGACTGGCCCAAGGACCAGGGCCTCCGCCTAGCCCCAAGAGTGGGCCACAACCTTCATTTTCCTGCTGGGAAAACCCAGGAGGTGAGGACGGAATCACAGAATTCTAGAATGTCAGAGCCGGAAGAGATCATCTAGTCCAAACCTTTCATTTTACAGATGGGGGGGATACAGGCCCACAGAACAGGCATGACCTGCTGAAGGTTACCCAGGGAGTCATTTAGGGATTGCAAGATCATCAGGAACAGGGCTGGGGCAGAAGAGGAGAAGGCATCAAGTCTTGGCCCTGGGTTTCTTTCAGAAACAAGGAGACCAGTGCTGGTCCAGTGGCTGTGATGGGAAAAGATTATTACAAGATTCTTGGGATCCCATCGGGGGCTAATGAGGATGAGATCAAGAAAGCCTACCGGAAGATGGCCTTGAAGTACCACCCAGACAAGAATAAAGAACCCAACGCTGAGGAGAAGTTTAAGGAGATTGCAGAGGCCTATGATGTGCTGAGTGACCCCAAGAAACGGGGCCTGTATGACCAGTATGGGGAGGAAGGTAAGAGGGCAGCACTCTAGCCCAATCCCGGACCCCTCTGCTTGGTAGAGGTCCTGGGTGCACCAGTTTGTGTAGCAGGGAACTGGAGGCTGTGGAGGGGTGAGGGTGGCACGGGTTTCCAGCACTGCCACCCAGAGGAGACAGGAGCCCACCCACTACCCAGCTCAGCTCACCCTAGTTCTCCCCGCCTCTCTATGCTCCCTCCCTCCTTGGGTTCAGGCCTTAGAGAGGTCTGAAGCAAGAGCCAGAGGCCTTCCCCGCCCTTCTTTCCTTCCCAGCCTTATTAGTCCTGCCTGAAGTCTCTGCTGCTTCATTGGCTGATGGGGAAGGTTGGGGAGAGGGAGTGTGTGGCTCTCTGAGGACAGAGCATTTACATTCATCAGCATAAAAGTCTGGCCCTTAAGCAGCCTGGGAATTAACTACCAGAGCTCTGAGCAGAAATGGTTTTCCCCTTCTCTCCCCCAGTCCTGCCTGCTTCTGGCCAGCAGAACAGAGGTGGAGCTTTGCCTCCCAGAGGAAGTGGCAGGGATCCAAGGGTGGAAGGGGAACTGCTGCTGGCATCTTCCCCCTTCCCTGAGGTAGCTGGTGGCCATGGGGTGGGAGGCAGGAAAGGCCCAAATAAAGCCTCTGAGAGGGAGGCCCCTCCCAGCACATCCCACGGCCATGATGTAGCTGCTAATTCTGGGCCTGCCCCTCAGGGCTGCCTGCCACCCGCCAGCCACAGGCACCTGTCAGGCTATATTAAGAGACATTGTCACGCTGAGGACTCTCCTTCCTGGGAAGAACTGTCCTTCCTCCCCAACAGAATCCACCTTTCTTTCACATTCTCCTCCTCTTCACCCTCCCCATTCTATCCTCAAAACTAAATGGGCTAATCATATGTAGATAAGAAGGTTATTTTCTTCCCCTCCTCCTGGCCTTGTGTTCCATGCCCCTCTGTGCACCCTCGTCCTCCCAACTCCCTCTTCGTATTCTCCATGCTGCCGGTTCCTTCCATTCTTCCTGCCTACCTCCTAGACGTGCCAACTCCCAGATTCACCAGATACCGGCTGGCACCCCCAGTATTCTTCCAGCTAAGACATTTTTCTCTCTGGCATGGAGCAATGGGAGGGATAGGAGTGGGAAAGAGGGAAGCAGTGCAGACACCATGCCACCATGTGACCTGTCTTGGAATTGCACCCATTCCTCCATTCAGCCTCACCTTTGTTTAGAAAGAAGGCAGGGCCGGGCGCGGTGGCTCAAGCCTGTAATCCCAGCACTGTGGGAGGCCGAGACGGGCGGATCACGAGGTCAGGAGATCGAGACCATCCTGGCTAACACGGTGAAACCCCGTCTCTACTAAAAAAAATACAAAAAACTAGCCGGGCGAGGTGGCGGGCGCCTGTAGTCCCAGCTACTCGGGAGGCTGAGGCAGGAGAATGGCGGGAACCCGGGAGGCGGAGCTTGCAGTGAGCTGAGATCCGGCCACTGCACTCCAGCCTGGGCGACAGAGCGAGACTCCGTCCCAAAAAAAAAAAAAAAAAAAAAAGAAAGAAGGCAGGAGCTGGGAGAGCTCCCCAGAGATACTTCACCCCTTCTGCCTAAGTGAAGGGGTCCAGACGCCAGGTTCTGATGCAGAACCCCATCCCAGGAGGACCCCTGAGGATGCGACATGGCCTTAAGGGGACCTCCATGACCTGGGGAGGGAGAAGCAGCTTAGAAATGTTGGTTATATTTCTGTCCACCCTGCCCAATCCCCAGCAGCCATCTATTATAGAGCAGTTATACACACAGACTCCGTGTGCAGCTCCAGCAAGGGACAAGTTGCTCCCAGCTTGAAAGGGGGTAGCAGTGGAAGAACAGAAATCCCTATAGAGAGAATTACCCCTTCCCTTCATCATCGGTCCAGCCTCCCTCCCTCCCTCCCTCTCTCACCAAGCTCTGCCAGGCTGCTGACACTTGCTTGATAATCAGCCCCTCGATAGAAGGAAAGAAGAGATCCTAGGTCTTGGGGGAGGGGTGAAGAGGCAGCTGCCACAAGTCCCTGAACCGTCTGCCACTTGTCCTCTCTAGTGAAACTCAAATCTGCCCTTGTGGTTCCAGGAAATAAGAGGCTAATTTAGGCTCAGATCTCCATGATCAGTTGAAATTCTAGATAAATGGCCTCAAAGAGAAGGGTCTCTTTCCTAGCCTAGATCCCATCCATAGTCTCCATATTCCAGAGCAGTTTTCAGTGTGAACCCTCTCCCCCCATCCCCCACTACCGCCAGCACCTCCTCCTCTGCAAGAAAGCTGCCTCCAGGAATCTGAGCCCCTTAGGACCCAACAGAGAGAGCAGCTAAGGTCACCACCTGCCACGTGCCAGCCCATTCATGCATTTTGGTTGCTCAACATTAGGTGTGGGATATGGAGTTCGCTGTTGTATAACTCCAGGGAGCTCCATTCCCATTGTAGTCTATGTCTGTACAATGTGTGAATGACACTCCCTAAAGTTGTGTAACACCGAGCAGAGTGTGGGAACAAAGCATTTGAAAATTTTTTCTAGAAAAATATCTCTTCATCTCCAAGCTAATGAGCTTTCCCACTTTTTAAGGCCTCCTGATTTCCCATTTGAGCAGGAGTCAGGGAAAGAGGAAATATTGCTAGAAGCAGAGTGAAAGTGGTCTTCCTCCTGGGTTGCATCCCTACCCTATTTACGACTGTTCACTTACCAGCCCCCTCTGTGGTCACATCCTGTCTGATTGCCCCTTGTCCTGTATGTCTTTGGAGATAAGCAAAGATTTGGGAACCAGGTATGACTTGTAATGTGATACCAGGCTAGTCATTCAAAGCTTTTTGAGACACCTTTGGACCATGAGTATGTGGAAAAGATTACAGGACTGGAAGTCACATCCTCTAAGTCCTCTAGTCCTGGCTTTTCCACCTATTGGGTAAGCCAACCTCTTTGAATCTCAAGTTGTGCATTGTTATTAAATATATAATTAGGAATGGAAAATAATCTTGCCAGAAGCCTTTCTTACTCTATTAGCCTGGCCCGCTCTGTGGGATTTAAATGTTGCCTCTTTCTCTAGGCCTGTGAACTGGGAGCTAGAGGGCAGGGGGAAGACACTGGGGTGGGGCCAGGATGAGCCACACTGCCCCTAACTTCTCCTCCCCTCTAGGCCTGAAGACCGGCGGTGGCACATCAGGTGGCTCCAGTGGCTCCTTTCACTACACCTTTCATGGGGACCCCCATGCCACCTTTGCCTCCTTCTTTGGTGGCTCCAACCCCTTCGATATCTTCTTTGCCAGCAGCCGCTCCACTCGGCCCTTCAGTGGCTTTGACCCAGATGACATGGATGTGGATGAAGATGAGGACCCATTTGGTGCTTTCGGCCGTTTTGGCTTCAATGGGCTGAGTAGGGGTCCGAGGCGAGCGCCAGAACCACTGTACCCTCGGCGCAAGGTGCAGGATCCCCCAGTGGTGCATGAGCTGCGGGTGTCCCTGGAGGAGATCTACCATGGCTCCACCAAGCGCATGAAGATCACAAGGCGTCGCCTCAACCCTGATGGGCGAACTGTGCGCACCGAGGACAAGATCCTGCACATAGTCATCAAGCGCGGCTGGAAGGAAGGCACCAAGATCACCTTCCCCAAAGAGGGTGACGCCACACCTGACAACATCCCTGCTGACATCGTCTTTGTGCTCAAAGACAAGCCCCATGCACACTTCCGTCGAGATGGCACCAACGTGCTCTACAGTGCCCTGATCAGCCTCAAGGAGGTGGGGCCTAGTCAGGCTGTGTGTGTGTGCTGGGGAGATGGTGGGGACATTCCCCCTCTTCCTGCCAGCTGGCACATTCTTTCCCCACTCAATCTATTTCCTTCCTTCCCACTCACCTTGCCCCACCTTTTCCTCACTTTCTGCTTCGTCTTCCCCAGGCGCTGTGTGGCTGCACTGTGAACATTCCCACCATCGACGGCCGAGTGATCCCTTTGCCCTGCAATGATGTCATCAAACCAGGCACCGTGAAGAGACTCCGTGGGGAGGGCCTTCCCTTCCCCAAAGTGCCAACTCAGCGGGGAGACCTCATTGTTGAGTTCAAAGTTCGCTTCCCAGACAGATTAACACCACAGACAAGACAGATCCTTAAGCAGCACCTACCCTGTTCCTAGGCTCTGCCCCAGCCAGTCCAGAGCCTACCACAGCAATACCCCCAACACTCACTTCCACTCAATGTGCACCCAGCTTGATGTCCACTGGACACTGGCAACTTTTTTCTAAAATGCAAAAAAAAGCCACTGGTTTTCAGGAAAATGTTCCTGTCCCTGACCCTTTCAGAGCTGGGCTGCCTGGGGGGAGTGGGAGGGAGGTGGGGAGAGCTAGCCCAGGCCAGGGGTCAATGTTCATGTCACTAGCTTTGAATCCAGTTTCCACTGCAGTGGCTGGAGAGTGACCTGAGTGCTACTTGAAGATATGTAGAGATTCCTTATCCATGCCTGTACATAGCATGTCCTTCTCCCCTCAGCTTTGCTAATACCAGTCCCCTCCCTTCCCTTTGGCTTCCTGCTGTTGGGGGCAGAAGAGAATAGAAAGGACATTGCTTTCTCAGCCCCACCCCCAGGTCCACAGTGTCCGAGGTTATGGCACACATATTCATGCACAAGAAGCACTCACCTAGAGCTGTCTGTGCCTCTCTGGGAGAGAGGAGAGGGGATAAGAAGGGAAGGTTCACAACCTGTGAACAGGGACTTGAGCACGAGACACTTTTCATCTGGAGCAGGCTGGTGAGCTCCTCAGCAGCCTCCACAACAGCTGCCCTGCCTACACCCGCAGAGCTGGAGGTTCTATCCTCCCTGCTGCTCTCAGGAGTGTTCAAGGGTGGAGGGCAGGGAATGGGGCCTGAGGTATTAAGGCTAAGAGGTTGGGGGCAGGGCCCATGTCCCAGCCTTCATTAGGAAGGGAAAGGGCTTTGGGGTCAGGTGGCAGCTATTCCCCACCAAGAGATTCAGGGTCACAGGTTTTTCCCCACACCTCTGAACTCAGGGCCTAGCCACCCCCAAACTTCCAAATCCCACTTTTGTGATATGTGAAGCTACTTATTTCTTACCCTTGGAGGCTGTGTGGGGAATTTCCAGCCCTTTCATGCCTGTGTGATCCCGCCCCACCCCCACAGTTGTATAAAGGTCATAGTGAAGGAGCTGGGGGAAGACTGCTTCAGCCAGATCCTGGGGTGGGGTCTTTAGGTTTTCTCACTTTGACAAGCCCCTGAATGTTTTTATAGTAGTTTTTTTGTATTTTTTTGTAATGACAGTATTATGTAAAAAATAAAGTATTTTAAAAATATGGCATCTGAGCAGGAGCAACAAACCAGGGATGGGGGTGGGTGAGGAGGGCCACTGTCACCCTCCCTCCCGGGCTCTGGTCACCGTTGAGAAGCCCAAGCAGGCCCTCAGTATAAGCTGAAGCTGACCCCTGCCTTCCTCTAAGCCTCCTGGGATTTCTAAAACATATGCTCCAAGCACAGCACAGACAGAAAGTACCACTCAGCTATTAGAGGAAACATCTATTTGGGAAGGAAAAATATCCCTGCTCATGAGAGACAGAGACCATTGTCTTCAGATGCTCTAGCATGAAAACAAATATATTTTCTCTTCTTGTCTAAATTTTCTCTGAGTCAGATAAATTTTCCTTCTAGGAGAAAATTTATCTTCTAGGAGGGGATGGAGGACTTTTTTTTTTTTTTTTTTTTTGAGACGGAGTCTTGCTCTGTCGCCCAGGCTGGAGTGCAGTGATGTGATCTTGGTTCATTGCAGCCTCCATCTCCTAGGTTCAAGCGATTCTCCTGCCTCAGGCTCCCGAGTAGCTGGGATTACAGGCATGCGCCACCACACCCGGCTAATTTTTGTATTTTTGGTAGAGATGGGGTTTCACCATGTTGCCCAGGCTGGTCTCAAACTCTTGACTTCAAGTGATCTGCCTGCCTTGGTCTCCCAAAGTGCTAGGATTACAGACATGAGCCACTGCTCCTGGCGAGGCTGAAGGACTTTCTGGCTAACTAGAAGAGACACATCCCCGAAGACAGAGCCTGGCCATTGGAGAGGGTAGCCAGAGGTACCTGGCCTCCTTGGCCCATGCTGGTGAGGCCTGGCTATGGACACAGACTCCCTGGGAAGCATTGAACACAGCTGCAAATCCTTGAATCTCACAGTTATCTGGGGATGTCTGTCCTGCCCTCTGACCTGCCCATGTCTACTGAGACAACTGGCCCTGAGGACCTGAGTGGTGGCTGCATGAGGGGGCACTTGTCCCTTTCCTGCGATCTGGGTAGAAAGGAGCCCTGTAGTTGCAGAAACGCCCATCTGCAGGCTCTGCCTAACCCTGGACGTCCTCCTGGGGCTGACTTTCCTCTGAGCATGAATCCTACATCTTCTCCAGGATCAGGCCATGACAGTCATGCCCTCCTGAGTGCCAGTGTCCCCAGTGCTGTATGCCCTCCTGAGTGCCAGTGTCCCCAGTACTATCCAGACAGCACTGCCTTCAGCTGGGTCTGGCTGAAGCTGACACTAACTGGCTTTTTTCCCACAGTAAAGACACTGAACAAAAGCTCCTCATCCTTTCACCTGAGGTACTTTTGTACCTCCTTTGAAAGGAGGAAATGTGCAGAAACCAGAGGGTCTTGCTCACAAGGGTATGTGCTAATCCCCTGGCCTGAGCAGGGAGACACCCCCACCCTACATCCCCTACTCAATGCTCTCCTCCTTTCGGGCTCCTAGGGTAGCCTCTCTCCTGACTTGTGGCTAAATTCTTGTCTGGGATTTTTCCTAGGGCCTGAAGATTTGGGATTCTGGTCTGCTGGGCCAGACTGCTCCCTTTGGCCTGTGTGTGGACATAAAAGACCTGGGAAATTATCATGTCCTGCTGAGCACACTCTGGGGATAAGATTTTTTTTTTTTTTTTTTTTTTGAGACGGAGTCTCGCTCTGTCGCCCAGGCTGGAGTGCAGTGGCCGGATCTCAGCTCACTGCAAGCTCCGCCTCCCGGGTTTACGCCATTCTCCTGCCTCAGCCTCCGGAGTAGCTGGGACCACAGGCGCCCGCCACCTCGCCCGGCTAGTTTTTTTTGTATTTTTTAGTAGAGACGGGGTTTCACTGTGTTAGCCAGGATGGTCTCGATCTCCTGACCTTGTGATCCGCCCGTCTTAGCCTCCCAAAGTGCTGGGATTACAGGCTTGAGCCACCGCGCCCGGCCTTTTTTTTTTTTTTTTTTTAAGACAGCGTTCACTCTTGTCACCCAGGCTGGAGTGCAATGGCACGATCTTGGCTCAAGACAGCGTTCACTCTTGTCACCCAGGCTGGAGTGCAATGGCACGATCTTGGCTCACTGCAACCTCCGCCTCCCAGGTTCAAGCGATTCTCTGGCCTCAGCCTCCTAAGTAGCTGGGATTATAGGCGCCCACCACCACACCCGGCTAATTTTTGTATTTTTTAGTAGGCACGGGTTTTCACTATGTTGGCCAGCCTGGTCTTGAACTCCTGACCTCAGGTGATCCGCCCGCCTTGGCCTCCCAAAGTGCTGGGATTACAGATGTGAGGCACCACGCTCGGCCAGGGATAGGATTTTGAGAGCCTAGAAGCAAGGCTATCTGGGGCAAGGAACGCTTCAATGGGAAAGTCCTAAGGCTGACTGTAACCTTACCTGCAATTTGAACCTTACCCTTCTTAGAGGCCGCGTGAGGAATTTCTGCTATTGTAATGCCTGTGTAACCACCCCTAGAGACACTGAAGCGTGCACAGAGCTGTAGAAAAGTCAAGACAGTAAAAGAGCTGTGGGAGAGACTAGTTCAATCTGGTCCTGAGGAGTTGTGGTCTTTTTTCTCACATTGATAAGCCCCTGAATGTTTTTATAGTAGGTGTGTGTGTGTATGTGTGTGTGTGATTTTGTAATGATAGTACTATGACAATCATTTGCTCATCTTGTATGACAGTAATATCCTCTTTAAGGCTTGGCCATCCTGGATCTTGGGCAACCAACATTCCTGGCTGGGGAGTACTCCTTAGTCACTGGAGCCCCTTGACTACTCAGATGGGCATTTATCTCCTGGACATCTTCCCGTTGTGGCTTAGGAACTGAAGTCTCTTTGGAATTCCTACCTCCCTGGCCTCTTTGGCTCTTAAAGAAATTCCTAATCTCCGATATCTTTTTCCTAAAGAAAAAACTCCAAAAAGATGCTATGCTCTGTGGTGAGCCCCTTCTGCCTCCAGGCACTGCTCCTCCATGGCCAGAGTCTGTTGGGATACAACTCCACTCTCATCTGTTGGGTATGTCCTGCCTTTGTCTGACTTGAAGTGACTCTGGATTGCCTCTCTTGGCCCTCAAAGTCCCACTCTGACATGACTTGTCCATGGAGAGGGCAAAAGGAGCTAAAAAGTTGGTTTGCTGTCCTTGAACTAGGGTCCTCTGGACTTCCTTGCTTACAGTTGAGGAGGCAAGGACTCTCCAGGGTGGGGGCTGAATTCCTTGTGATTAGCTTATCTCCTGACCTGTCTGTTTCTTTCAAGGAGCTACGCAACCTCAATTTAGCCATCCCTGAAACATGGGTGGCTGAGGGATAAAGGTGGACTTGGGAAAGGAGCCATGATTTGGTCTCTATCACCTTAAGTTTTATGGATTCAGAGACTTTAAAGAGGTAAACTCTATCTCTGCCATGCTCAAAACCATACCACTTAGGCTTCTAGTGTCTGTGTAGCACCTGCATCAAGAAAGGAAAGCTTCCAAGAAGTATTTAGGCAGTGTTCCTGCACTAAGAGTGCCAAATTTCCAGTTTTCAAGCAGCTATAGGACTTCCCAGAAGGGAGTGATATATCACTGTCAGCAAGCCATGAACAATACACATATATAGGCCACCTGCCCAAGTGAACTTTCAGGGTGTTTTCCAGTTGCTTCCAGTCTAGGTTCTCTCTTGAATGCATTTATAAGTCGTTTCCTGACCCACTCCTTGAGTGATTCAACAAGTAATTTTTTTTGGTCTCCTCTGATGAATCAGCCCCCAAAACCCCTACTAGGTAGCTTTCTGAACGCCTTGATAGGTTACCTTTGGGACTCTTTCTCAGGCTATGCCTCAGACTCTTCCCTAGGTCATTCTGAAACCTGGCGGGGGCCCCTCATATGGAAGCTTCTTAGGTGCCCAATCAATTCTTCCTTAGACTCTCACTGCCTTGACCCATAAATACCTCGAGGGCTGTAAGAATCTATGATTGTTCCTTAGCTGAGATGTGTCTGTTATTTGCCCTGAGGCTGCATCAGCACCAAAAGCTCTTGCATCCTCTAGGCCAGGACCCACTAGTGCTACATGAGGCTCTTCCAAAAAGCGGTGCTCTAGTTGGTTCCAAATACTATTGCTTATAGGAAATTCTCTAGGAAGAATAGAAAATGGCCCATAGTCCTGGGAGGCCAGGCTGTACCGAACAAGGTTGGGAGTTGGAAGACAAAATGCTTCCTAAGATCTCTAAATTAGAGAGAGTAAAAGCTAGAAATTTTCAACAAATGTTGAGCTTCAGTTGGGGTGAGAGACTATACCTCATTCTGGGTCCTAGGAAAGGATACCCCAGAAGCCTTAATCTGGGGTGAAGAAGAAAGTAATAGGAGCAGGAATGAGGATTGAAGGTGGGCCCAAGGTAGGTGCTGGGATGAAAGAGAGTTTGGAGCTGGGGGAGCAGTGGAGAACCTTTAGCCTGTATTTAAACCAGAAAGTGAAAGTGGGCATTAGAGATTCTACTGACTAAAACAAAGAGAGACTCCAGTGGAAAATAATCACCAGAAACCAGGACAGTAGCCACCAGGGCCTCACTGGTGAGACTCCAGGAGAGATGGCTCCATCCCCCAAGATTTTTTAATTTGGGAGCTGCTGAGGATGTGCAGCTGCTCTGGTTTGTCTTTGGTGCTCCACAGTGGTTGGGAGCCTATGTTATCCTGTATGCCAGCAAGTGGCTCTAAAATAGTTCCAGAAAAATATACATGTATACCCCTCTAGCAAAGACTGGGAGACTCATTGGGTGAAATCATTTAAGGAAACATCTGTCCAGTCTTTGGCTAAGCTAGTCAAGCAGACACTTCAGGGGCCACATACAACAACAAAAATACAGAATTTACAGAATTATTAAAGTCACTACACGAGCAAACAACAACAATGACAAATAGCAACAACAAAGCTTGGAGGGAAGGGGGAATCTAATTTCCAGAAATACCACATTATACTATTCTAAATGTCCAGTTTTCAATAACAACTATAAGACATGCAAAGAAAAAAAGAGAATGGCCTATATACACACATGAGGGGAAAAAAGCAATCAACAAAAAGTGACCCTGGGGAATCCCAAACATTAGATTTACTAAAAAGACTATAAGTCAGCTTTGAAAAAAATATTTATAGAGGCAGGGTCTCACTATGTTGCCCAGGTTGGTCTCAAACTCCTGGCTTCAAGCAATCCCCCCGCCTCAGGCTCCCAAAGTGCTAGGATTACAGGTGTGAGCCACTGTGCCTAGCTAAATCTACTATTTAAAATTTGTTTTTAAAACAATGAAGAAAAACTTTGTCTAGGCCAAGCAGTGGCTCACTCTGTAATCCTGGTGCTTTGGGAGGCTGAGGCAGGTGAATTGCTTGAGGCCAGGATTTCGAGACTGGCCTGGGTGACATGGCAGGACCCCATCTCTACAAATAGAATGAAATAATTAGCAGGGAATGGTGGTACCTGCCTGTGGTCCCAGCTACACAGGAGTCTAAGATGGGAAGATGGCGTGAGCCCAGAAGGTTGAGACTGCAATGAGCCATGAGCCATATTCATACCACTGTGCTCCAGCCTGGATGACAAAGTGAGAACCTGCTGCAAAAAAAAAAAAAAGACTAAAAAACTTAACAGAAGTGTGGAAATAATGGCTCACTCAATAGAACTTATCAATAAGGACGTAGAAATTACTTTTTTAAATAACCAAATAGAAACCCTAGGGTTGAAATGTATTATAACTGAAATGAAAAATTTGATAGGAGCTCAAGAGCAGAGTTGAGAAAGCAGAACAAAAATCTGTAAACTTGAAGCTAGGTCAACTGAGATTATCCAATTTGAGAAACAGAAAGAAAAAAGAATGATGAAAAATGAACAAAACCTATAAAACCTGTGGAACACCCTCAAGTATAAGAACATAAAAATAAATAACAAAAGCCTGAGAAAGAGAAGAGAAAGAGAAGGCATAAATATTTAAAGAAATAATGTTTGAAAACTTCCCAAATTATATTAATCTACACACCCAAAAAGCTCGATGAGCTCCAAGCAGGATAAACAGCAAGAGATCCATACCTAAACACATCATAATCAAACTGTCAAAGACAAAGACAAAAAGAGCATCTTGAAAGAGGGAAGAGAAAAATGACTTGTCACATACAAGGGATCCTCAATAAGATTAACAGCTGATTTGTCATCAGGAGCCATGGAGAAGGCAGGGGATGGGCATACTCAGAGTACAAGAGAAAAAAGTCTGCCTAGCAAAACTGTGTATCAAAATGGGGAGTTGGAGGAAGAGTATGGAGAAAAGCACTGCCATAGGACAGCTGAGACTATGGCTGAGAAGGTGTCAACGGACAGCATGGAGAGGTAGGCTCTCACAGCAGCTAAGGAGCTGGCCACTTAGAAGCATGAACCAAGACTGCACAAATTCTGGGAGCTGCACCTGAAGTAGACTGAAGCTTGAAAATTAAGTCACCAAGAAGTTGTGGAGGACAACAAAAGACTTAAAACTACCTGCAAACTGGGAAGCTAATAAGGCTCATTTCAAATGGGAATTGCAGGAAGGAGAAAAAAAAAAGAATGTTCAGACAAAGAATATGAGAAAAGATACAGAAAGATGGGAGAGGAAAAACAAGAGGAAAAACTCCAATCTGGGATTTTTACATTATGCCACTTCCGAGTTACACTAGTATCATTGGTTGACCAAGCAGATCAAACCTGACATAGAAAGATATCAAAAACTAAGAGACAAATATGGAGAGGAGTTCTACACAACATCCAACAGCCTTCTTCATGGAACATATGTGCCTTCCACGAGGAAATTGATAGGACAGAAAAGCAAATTGAAAAATGAGACAAATATAGCTGGAGACACCCTTAGGATTATGATGCAGATATCAACTACTAAACATTTAAAGAATTAACACCAATCCTTCTTAAACTCTTACAAAAAAATGAAGCAGAGAAAAACTTTCTAACTAATTCTATGAGGTTAGCATTACCCTGATGCCAAAGGCAAATAAAGACATCATTAGAAAAGAAAATTACAGACCAATATCCTTTATTAATATAGATGGTAAAATCCTCAACAAAATATTGGCAGGTTGAACTCAACAGCAAATTAAAAGGATCATTTACCATAACCAAGTGGAATTTGTTCCAAGAATGCAGGGGTGATTAAACATAAGAAAATAAATCCATGTAATACATCATATTAACAGAATGAAGGGGAAAAACCAAATGATCATTTCAGTCGACACAGAAAAAGTATTTAACAAAATCCAACGTTTTAATGATAAAAATTAAGAAAACTAAGAATAAAGAGACCATTTCCCAACATGATATAAAGTATTTATGAGAAACCCACAGCTAGCAGGATATCAATGATGAAATAGTGAAAGTTTTCCCCCTAAGATCAGGAACAAGAAAAGGATGCCTTGTTATTTAGTATTGTAATGGAAGTTCTAACCAGAGCTATTCAACAAGAACAAGTAATAGAAGGCATCAACTGAGAATGGTGGCTCATGCCTGTCATACCAGCACTTTGAGAGGCCAAGGTGGGAGGATTACTTGAAGCCAGGAATTCAAAACCAGTCAGGGCAAACTTTTCCTGAGGAAAAGTTTGGAACTTCTTAGAGATTGATTAAGTGGTTGTGATCAGAATGTTCATAGAAATATAGACAGTAAAGGCCACGCTGACAATGTCTCAATACAAATTAAGAACTTATTGGGAACTGGACCAAACCTTGTTAGCAGAAACAAAGAACTGGCTGCATTGCCTCCATGCTCTAGGACTCTGTAGAAGGTCAAACTTAAGAGTAATGACCTAGGGCATCTGGTGGAAGAAACTTCTAAGCAGCAAAGCCTTCAAGAAGTGGAGTGGCTGCTTTTACCAGCTTACAATCAGTTCCAGCAGGAAAAGAACGACCTATGAACCCAAAATATCTGAGACAGGTCTCAAACAATTTAGAAAGTTTAATTTGCCAAGGTTAAGGACATACCCATGACACAGCCTCAAGAGGTCCTGATGACATGTGCCCAAGGTGGTTGGGGTACAGCTTGGTTTTATACATTTTAGGGAGACATGAGACATAAATTAATATGTGTAAGATGTACATTGGTTCAGTCAGGAAAGGTGGGACACCTCAAAGGTGGGATAGGGGTGGGAGTGGGCTTCCAGCTTATGGGTAGATAAAAGACAGAAGGTTGCATTCTTTTGAGTCCTTGATCAGCATTTCACTGAATACACAATTTAATCTGAGCCAGGCATGGTAGCTCACACCTATAGTTCCAACACATTGGGAGGCTGAGGCGGGTGAATCACTCGAGGTCTCTCAGGACCTCTCACTCTCAGGAGTTTGAGACCAGCCTTGGCCAACATAAAGAAACCCCGTCTCTGCTAAAAATACAGAAATTAGCCGGGCATGATGGCACAGGCCTGTAGTCCCAGCTACATGGGAGGCTGAGGCAGGAGAATCACTTAAACCTGGGAGGCAGAGGTTGCAGTGAGCTGAGATTGCACCACTGCACTCCAGCCTGGGTGACAGGGCGAGACTCTGACACACAAAAAAAAAAAAGAAAAAAAAAATTTAGTCTGTCTCAGGAAATCTGCATTTTTACATACACAGTAGGGCACAGGAAGCAATCGGATATGCAATTGTCTCAGGTGAGCAGAGGGATGACTTCCTGTCCCACATCTGTGAAAATAAGCTATCAGTTTACATTGCCAGGGTGAAATTCAACAGAACTGTTTTAGGGTAAAGATCTTGAGGCCCACAAGAAATTTCCTTGTGGGCAAATTGTGAGGGAGGCTTTTTTGTTTTTTTTTTTTAATCTTTGTAGCTATCTTATTTAGGAATAAAATGGGAGGCAGGTTTGCCTGACATAGTTCCCAGCTTGACTTTTCCCTTGGCTTAGTGATTTTGGAATCCGAGATTTATTTTCCTTTCACATTTCTTCCATTTCTTTTAAAAATATTCCAGAAAGAGCATTTTAGAAGAAAATGAGTCTCCAGTCTCAGGTCTTTCTGATCTCTCATAGCTAGGATGATTTATTCTAGACAGGTAGGTTTCGCATTATTCGAAAAGCTCATTTTTAGCAGGTTGTAAAATATCATGTTCTACGAAGAGAAAATAGGGAAAGAAAGAGAAAGAAAACAACAAACAAATGAAAAGATAGAGCCATTTTTCTCTGAAGTCCATACATCAGTAGGCAGGCATATAGGTTGCTGTTATTTTCTTCTGAAGCTTAAGTTGTGTAGCTTCAGTTCACAGGGTTTTAAGAAAGCACAGCATAATTTTTAGTGATTTCAAATCAGGAAAATGGAAAAAAAAAAAAGGAAGGAAAGAGGAAAAAAATTGAAAATATTATTTTGAATACCTGTACCCCCCAAAAAAATTTAAAATTCAGTCCAAACTAGAAAATAATAAAAATTGAAAAATATTAGGCAAGACTAGAATCTAATGACAGGTGCACTATAGTTCACTTTGAAAAATAATTTTTTCTCTCTCCAGTCCCCATTTTCACTAAACACAAATCACAGGACAAATTTATGCATAAAATAAGTATTAGTCTTATATACTTGGCCTGAGTATTTGCATGAAGTAAGCAAGAATAATTATGTGCTGGCCAGGTGCGGTGGCTCACACCTGTAATCCCAGCACTTTGGGAGGCTGAAACATCTGGCTCACTTGAGGCCACAAGTTCAAGACCAGACTGGGCAACAGAGAGAAACCCCATCTCTACTAAAAATACAAAAACTAGCCAGGCATGGTGGCACATGCCTGTAGTCCAACTATTCAGGAGGCTGAGGCACGAGAATCACTTGAATCTCAGAGGCAGAGGTTGCAGTGAGCCCAGATCGTGCCACTGTACTCCAGTCTGGGCAACAGAGCAAGATTCTGTCTCAAAAAAGAAAAAATTTGCCATATAGGCTCTTTTTTTTTCAAACTGGCTTTGCTGGACCTTTATTCCATAAGAAATTTCAGATTAGACTTCAATGCCTCGAGCCTAGCCTGTGCCTGCAGATACCTGTATTAATTGGGTGAATTCCCAAGATAACTTGAGGCTCCTGGGCCTATCAGAAAATGACTTTTTTTTTTTTTTTTTTTGAGACAAAGTCTCACTCTGTCACCCAGGCTGGAGTGAAATGGTGCAATATTGGCTCACTGCGACCTCTGCCTCCCAGGTTCAAGTGATTCTCGTGCCTCACCTCCCAAATAGCTGGAATTACAGGCACATGCCACCATGCCCAGCTAATTTTTTTATTTTTAGTAGAGATGGGGTTTTGCCATGTTGGCCTGTTGGCCAACTGGTCTCAAACTTCTGACCTTAGGTGATCCACCCACCTTGGCCTCCCAAAGTGCTCGGATTACAGGCATGAGGCACCACACCTGGCCCAGAAAGTGACATGCTTTACTTACCACAGGTCAGGAAACTGTACAGGAACTGTGTGGACAAGGCATGAGGCCAGCTTTCCCAAGGGGCTTTTATGGCTCTATAAGTCAACTTTGATTCCTTAAAGCAGTTGATTTATATCTGAAAGTATGCCATTCCAATCAAAGCCTTGGTAAAATAACCAGTGTCCAATTGTATCCTGTTACAAAAGAAAACATTATTATTGAACTTATGCAAATAACTAGACTGCCATAAATTAAGTATACTTGCAAATAGTTTTCAAATTCTGGAGAAATCAGGTAGAGGAATATGCTTCAGATTTTGCTCATGGGAATTTCGTTTACTCAGTTGTTAAAAGCTGTAAATCGCTCAAAGAAAAAGGGTTTTCTGGACTCAGAAACAAAAGAATTACCAATGTTTCAAACAAAGTCATAAAAAGATTATTTCAGTTTTCCATTAGTTTAGTCTGTGTAATTAACTCCAGTTCTACTCAATGTTTATGAACACATTAGCTGTCTATGGGAGTCTTAGACGTTTCTCCTCTATTCTAGTGTCACAATCTCCAAAGTTATCAGAAACCTGCATTCAAAAGCACCTGTCAGAGTCATATAGCTATTTATAAAAATCACCTTTTGAAAAGGATAAAAGTAGGCTGGGCACAGTGGCTCATGTCTGTAATCCCAGCACTTTGGGAAGCTGAGGTGGGTGGATCACTTGAGGTCAGGAGTTTGAGATTAGCCTGGCCAACATGCAAAACCTCGTCTTTACTAAAAATACAAAAATTAGCTGGACATGGTGGCATGCACCTGTAATCCCAGATACTTGAGAGGCTGAGGTGGGAGAATTGCTTAAATTTAGGAGGTGGAGGTTGCATTGAGTCAAGATTGCACCACTGCACTCCAGCCTGGGTGACAGAGTGAGACCCTTTCTCAGAAAAAAAAAAGGATAAAAGCAAAACAACTGTGGATGACAAAACTCTTAGAACAGTCATAGTTAGACACAATTGACAAGGAAATTTGGTTACTTCTGTGGCATGCAACAATTTTACATGATAAGCATAATTACTACTGACAACATATACTAAGACTCATCCGAATCACAGAAATCTGAAGAATGGTAAATACCATTTCATATTTGACAAAACTTCTTGTATGATTTTATTATATCAAATAAGCCAAATATGTCTTTTTTTGCACTTCAGGGGACCTAATATCAAAAAAATTAATGAGAAGCAAAGTTAGAATTTGATTTTGGAAAGTTTGTCAAATATAACACTTGATATCACAAAATAGGATAATTGTAAAATATTGTAAAATAATTCATTAATTTAGCCAAAATGATAACTCAAATATTTCAAAAAGGAAAAAACTTTTATTCTTTGAGAAAAGAGACTTACTTTCCCAAACAATATGTCCTAATAAAGATAGCATAAGAACAATTAATCTCTCAAAATTTTATAAACAGGCCAGGCATGGTGGCTCATGCCTGTAATCCCAGCACTTTGGGATGCCAAGAAGGGTGGATCACTTGAGGTCAGGAGTTCAAGACCAGCCTGGCTAACATGGTGAAACACTGTCCCTACTAAAAATACAAAAATTACCCAGGCATGGTGGCATGTGCCTGTAGTCCCAGCTACTTGGGAGGCTGAGGCAGGAGAATTGCTTGAACCCAGGAGGTGGATGTTGCAGTGAGTTGAGATCATGCCACTGCACTCCAACCTGGGCAACAGAGCAAGACTCTATCTCAAAAACAATTATAAACAAAATCTATTAAATTTTAGTCATATTGACCATAAGATATAATTTCCATAAACCTTTCTATAACCTGTATAACCTTTTATTAAGGAGTGTGCTAATGCTCTAAGAAAATGCTCAAAGACCAGCCATATGCTGGTTTTGCATCAGTGTGCCTTTGACATTAATGGTTAGGTTTATAGAAAAACTGAACTAATTTAGTCTCTCAACATCAGCCCTTACAATCTCATGCACCCACCTCTTCCACGATAGTCCCTGAGTCTTGGGAGGTCGAATATTTTTAATTTCTGGCCCTGTGTCTCATGAAAGTAGTTTATTTTTATTGGCGTCTTCTACCAGGTCTGAAGATGAGGCTTTAACTGCTGTCAGTATTTAAGATCGAGCAGGACTTGGTGTCCTTTTTAGACCCAAGAGTCAAACCCCATAACTGAATGGCACAAAAACATGAAAAGCACATACAGAAAGTTACACAGATGCAATAACCTTAATTTAGAATGTTTTTTAATTTCAGTTTTTTCTAAGCAAACCAAAACTTAATGATATAGGAACTATTTCAATAAAACATAAAATCTGTTCGTTAGGCCAGTGCAAAGAGCTTCTGCAGTGCAATTTCTGTTCACTATGAGGAATCCATTTAGATAATCTGCAAGTCAAAACTAATGAAAATAGTACTTGAATTAGATATAGGAAGAATGTTTCCTGGGTCACAAGTAAAATTTTTCAGATTCATAGAACAATTTAAAGACAAGAGCACAGGGTACTATGTTAGAAGAAAACATTTCCTTTAGATCTTTAAGGTAAAACATTTTTAGCATCAGGCCACAACAAATAATTACAACCTGAGGGGAAAAAAACTTACAGGAGCTGAAAATGAGTTGAAGGAGAGTTATTATTTCAGGCCTTTTAAAGGGGGAGAGAAAGCTGAAAACAGCAAAATGCAATAAAAGTTGAACTTTGGGTTAAAAATATTAAAATCTCTTGTAATTTTACTAAGAGTAAATCAATACCTCAAGAAAATTTTGCTATTCTAACCAATTCTTTAGTGTTTCTTTTTTTAAATCAAAACCCAGTCTCTAGAAAAACTATATAAATAGTTTCTCTTTAATTATAGACAACTTGATACAAATCATTTAAAACATGCTTGGAATTCCTGTTTTGTCTTAGATATCCCTCTTTGTTAAATAACCAGTCATTTTATTTCAGGACAAAATTTTATCACACAAGATTCTTTCTTACATAAAATTACTTTCCTTTTAACCTTTCTTGCCAAAAACAACTCTTTATATTTGTAACTTTCTTTACGTTGCTCATATTTACTGATTACCTTTATTTTGTTTCATAAATAACTTTTAAATAACCTTGGAATTAGACAAAAACTATTTTCCTTTAAATAAGAACACATTTCTTTTTTTAGAAAAATGTTTTCCTATAATTTTTTAAAAGGAAATGACCCAGACATTTAATGAATATTTATTATTTAACTTAATATAACTTTAGATTTTAAATTATATGGCAAGATTATTTATAAGCATTTATTCCATTACATTTACCTAATTAATTTTTTAAAATAGTTTAACCAGATTACTTATGAAAACTGTGATAGCTATCATTTAAAGTTATTTCCTTGATGACCAGCCCAGTGGCTCATGCCTGTAATCCCAGCACTTTGGGAGGCTGAGGTGAGAGGATCGCTTGAGGCCAGGAGTTCGAGACCAGCCTGGCCAACATGGCAAAACACCACCTCTACTAAAAACACAAAAATGAGCTAGGCCATAGTGGTGCATGCCTGTAATCCCAGCTACTTGGGAGGCTGAGGCACAAGAATCACTTGAACCTGGGAGGCAGTGGTTGCAGTTTGCAGTGAGCTGTGATCATGCCACTGCACTCCCGCCTGGGTGAGACAGCAAGACTCTATCACAAACAAAGAAACAAACAAACAAAAAGCAACAAAAATAAACTTATATTCTTGCTAACCATTTTTGTTTTTGTTTTCCTTCAACTTTTAAGTTCCAGGGTACATGTGCAGGATGTGCAGGTTTATTATGTAAGTAAACGTGTGCCATGGTGGTTTGCTGCACAGATCAACCCATCGCCTTGGTATTAAGTCCAGCATCCATTAGCTATTCTTCCTGATGCTCTCCCTCCCACTGAGAAGCCCAAGTGTATGTTGTTCCTCTCACGTGTCCATGTGTTTCCATTGTTCAGCTCCCACTTACAAGTGAGAACGTGCAGTGTTTGGTTTTCTGTTCCTGCATTAGTTTGCTGAGGATACCAGCTTCCAGCTCCATCCGTGTCCCTACAAAGGACATGATCTCATTTCTTCTTACGGCTTCATGGTATTCCATGATGTGTATGTACCATGTTTTCTTTATCCAGTCTATCACTTATGGGCATTTGAGTTGATTCCATGTCTTTGGTATTGTGAGTAGTGCTGCAATGAACATACACATGCACATATCTTTATAACAGAATGATTTATATTCCTTTGGGTATATACCCAGTAATGGGATTTCTGGGTCAAATGGTATTTCTGCCTCTAGATCTTTGAGGAATTGCCACACTGTCTTCCACAATTTACTCTCCCACCAACAGCATAAAAGCGTTCCTTTTTCTCTGCAACCTTGACAGCATCTGTTGTTTCTGGACTTTTTAGCAATCACCATTCTGACTGGCATGAGATGGTATCTCACTGTGGGTTTTCTAGGGGTTTTGTTTGTTTTGAGGCAGAGTCTCACTTTGTTGTCCAGGCTGGAGTGCAGTGACGCGATTTTGACCCACAGCAACCTCCACCTACTGGGTTCAAGCAACTCTCCTGCCTCAGCCTCCTGAGTAGCTGGGATTTCAGGCACACGCTACCATGCCCAGCTAATTTTTGTATTTTTGGTAGAGACGAGGTTTCACCATGTTGGCCAGGCTGGTCTCAAATTCCTGACCTCCAGTGATCTGCCCACATCGGCCCCCAAGGTACTGGGATTACAGGCATAAGCCACTGCTCCTGGCCTCATTGTGGTTTTGATTTGCATTTCTCTAATAATCCGTGATGTTGACCTTTTTTTCATATGGTTAACCATTTTTATAATCTGTGAATTTCAGATTTTCCTAGGTAAGAAACTTAAGATTAGATAAATGGTGTTTTGTTTTGTTTACCAATAATTCAAAATTTAGCTGTTTTCATTAACTAAACAATATTAAAAGCCTTATATGTCAAGTTTTACATAAACAATTATCTTTTGGGCTACGTTCATAGCTTTACAATCTTCATGCCAAATGTTGACATCTAGCAGAGATAAATATAAAACCACTTGACAAATAAATCTAAACAATAATGTATGTTGACAATTCTGAAGCCATTTTTTTTTTTTTTTTTTTTTTTTTTTTTTGAGACGGAGTCTCGCTCTGTCGCCCAGGCGGGAGTGCAGTGGCGGGATCTCAGCTCACTGCAAGCTCCGCCTCCCGGGCTTACGCCATTCTCCTGCCTCAGCCTCCCGGGTAGCTGGGACTACAGGCGCCCGCCACCTCGCCCGGCTAGTTTTTTGTATTTTTTAGTAGAGACGGGGTTTCACCGTGCTAGCCAGGATGGTCTCGATCTCCTGACCTCGTGATCCGCCCGTCTCGGCCTCCCAAAGTGCTGGGATTACAGGCTTGAGCCACCGCGCCCGGCCTGAAGCCATTTCTAATTCTACTTCACCAGTATTTTTAAAAACAGCTTATTTATTAAAGATTTACTTAAGTCGAGGCTGGGCACGGTGGCTCACGCCTGTAATCCCAGCACTTTGGGAGGTCAAGGCAGGCAGATCACGAGGTCAGGAGATCGAGACCATCCTGGCTAACACAGTGAAACCCTGTCTCTACTAAAAATACAAAAAAAATTAGCCGGGCATGGTGGTGAGCGCCTGTGGTCCCAGCTACTCGGGAGGCTGAGGCGGAGAATGGCGTGAACCTGGGAGGTGGAGCTTGCAGTAAGCTGAGATTGCGCCACTGTACTCCAGCCTAGGGGACAGAGTGAGACTCCATCTCAAAAAAAAATTTACTTAAGTCACATGAACTTGAAAAAGCACTTGGTTTAAAGTCTTGATTTTTTTCTAGTAAAGTATTTGATTTAAGTGCTCCTCAATTAATTAAAGCTCTTTTATATATTTTTAGTAATGAAACATCATATACATGACACATAAATATGTAGATGTATTAGACACGCAGGTAGAAGTAGATCTTACAGATTTATAAGGCCTCTTTTTTCCTATTTTAGACTTCCAAATTCCTTTCTTTTTTTTCCTCTTTCTTTTCTATTTTTATTTTTTTGGCAGCAAAGAAAGAGTTTAATGATCACAGGGCTGGCCAAGTGGTAGTGAAATGGGAGGACTTTTCCTTTATCCCCCTTGCAGGGTATGCAATGTGGTTGTGGCTTGCTTCTTCAGTGCCTCCATGCTCAAACCCCCAGGGGGAGCATGCAGACAGGCAGGCTGTGGGGAGCATGGGCTCCAACCCTATGACAGTGTCTAGGGTTGAGTGTTTACAGCTCCCAAAGCCCCAGTGGGCGTGTGTTACAGCGTGCTCTTTCAGCTTAGCTGTCCACAGGCCAACTTGTGTTAATCAGCCCAATTAGATCCTCAGCTTTATCACAAGGACAGAGGGCTTTCTGCATTCCCAGGGGTTCTTACCCTAGTGTACCGGAACAACTGGATCACACATGGTCTTTGTCACATGCGTCCATGTGAAGAGACCACCAAACAGGCTTTGTGTGAGCAACAAGGTTGTTTATTTCACCTGGGTGCAGGTGGGCTGAGTACGCAAAGAGAGTCAGCAAAGGGTGGTGGGATTATCATTAGTTCTTATAGGTTTGGGGATAGGTGGTGGAGTTAGGAGCAATGTTTTGCCGGCAGGAGGTGGATCTCACAAAGTACATTCTCAAGGGTGGGAAGAATTACAAAGAACCTTCTTAAGAGTGGGGGAGACTATTGGCCAGGCACGGTGGCTCAAGCCTGTAATCCCAGCACTTTGGGAGGCCGAGACGGGCGGATCGTGAGGTCAGGAGATCGAGATCATCTTGTCTAACAAGGTGAAACCCCGTCTCTACTAAAAAATACAAAAAACTAGCCGGGCGAGGTGGCAGACGCCTGTAGTCCCAGCTACTTGGGAGGCTGAGGCAGGAGAATGGCGTAAACCCGGGAGGCGGAGCGTGCAGTGAGCTGAGATCCGGCCACTGCACTCCAGCCTGGGCGACAGAGTCTCAAAAAAAAAAAAAAAAAGTGGGGGAGATTACAAAGTACATTGATCAGTTAGGGTGGGGCAGAAACAAATCAAAATAGTGGAATGTCATCAGTTAAGGCTATTTTCACTTCTTTTGTGGATCTTCAGTTGTTTCCGGCCCTCTGGATGTATACATGCAGGTCACAGGGGATATGATGGCTTAGTTTGGGCTCAGAGGCCTGATATTCCTGTCTTCTTATATTAATAAGAAAAATAACATAAAATAGGGCTGAAGTGTTGGGGCAGCAAAAATTTTGGTGGGGTGGTATGGAGAGATAATGGTCAATGTTTCTCAGGGCTGCTTTGAGCGGGATTAGGGGTGCCGTGGGAACCTAGAGTGGGATAGATTAAGCTAAAGGAAGATTTTGTGTTAAGGGGTGATATTGTGGGGTTGTTAAAAAGAGCATTTCTCATATAGAATGACTGGTGAGGGCCTGGATGCAGTTTTGTATGAATTGAGAAACTAAATGGAAGACACAAGGTCCGGATTAAGAGAAGAAGAAAAACAGGCATTAAATGACTAAGAATTGGGAGGACCCAGGATATCCAATTAGAGAGCGCTCAAGGGGGTTCAACATAATTACTGGCTTGGTTGGTGAGTTATTGGAGCTCTATCCTTGACAGAGTCCCCCTTTTTAAGTTGGAGGCTGAGATTGGTGGATGTTTTTTTAAAAGACTGTTAGTCCATTCTACCTTTCCTGAAGATTAAGGATGGTAAGGGGTATGAAGGTTTCACTGAATACCAAGAGCCTGAGAAACTGCTTGGGTGATTTCACTAGTAAAAGTCGGTCCGTTATCAGACTATATAGAGGTAGGAAGTCCAAACCAAGGAATTATGTCTGACAGAAGGGAAGAAATGACTGTGGTGGTCTTCTCAGACCCTGTGGGAAAGGCCTCTACACATCCAGTGAAAGTGTCTACCTAGACCAAGAGGTATTTTAGTTTTCTGACTTGGGGCATGTAAGTAGTCAATTTGCCAGTCCTTGGCAGGGGCAATTCCCCGAGCTTGATGTGTAGGGAAGGAAGGGGGCCTGAACAATCCCTGAGGAGGAATAGAATAGCTGATGGAACACTGAGAAGTGATTTCCTTGAGGATAGATTTTCACGATGGAAAAGAAATGAGAAGTTCTAAGAGGCAGGCTAGCAGCTTGTAACCTACATGGAAGAGGCTATGAAATGACGACAGAATAGAATGGGCCTGTGAGGCTGGAAGGAGATATTTTCCTTGGTCTAAGAACCATTTGCCTTGTGTTGGAAGAGATTGATAGGTGGAAGTTTCAGTGGGGGAGTAGGTGGGAGTGACCGATAAGAAGGAGAAAAACTGGCCGTGAGGGACAGAAGTTGGAAGCTAGCTGCTTTTTTAGCTACCTCATCAGCATAAGCATTGCCCTGAGCAATGGGATCTGATGCATTTTGATGGCTCTTGGAGACTCTAGCTTCTTTTGGAAGTAAAGTGGCCTTGAGAAGAGTTTTTATTAAGGAGGCATTAATGATGGAGGATGCTTGCATAGTGAGGAAACCTCTTTCTGCCCATATAACAGCATGGTGGTGCAGGATATGGAAGGCATATTTAGAGTCAGTATAAATATTGACATGTAGTCCCTTTGCAAGGGTGAGGGCTCGAGTTAAGGCAATGAGTTTGGCTTGCTGAGAGGTAGTGGAGGGGGGCAGAAAGTATATGCATCAGGTGTGAGGAAGAAAATAGATTTTGGAAGTTATGAGAACTGTAGAGAGTGAGTTAAGCATAGTTTGTGATTTTGAGGGCCTCTAAAAGTATCAAGGCAGCAGCAGCCACCACACACAGACATGAGGGCTAGGCTAAAACAGTAAGGACAAGTTGTTTGGATAAAAAGGCCACAGGGTGCGGTCCTGGTCCTTGTGTAAGAATTTCGACCGCACAGCCCTGAACTTCAGTTGTGTGTAATGAAAAAGGTTGGGATGACTTAGGGAGAGCTAGTGTGGGAGCAGCTTTTAGGGCTGTTTTTTAAGGAATGGAAAGGGGAGTGGGGAAAGGATTTAGGATTTATAGGGTCAGCTAGGTTTATCTAGAACAGAATGGGCTGTGGAGGAAGGTATTGAGGATAGGAGAGTCTATGGGTTTGGCACCATGGGGTGGATAGACAAGACAATTTGGTTGATAAGGTGCAGATCCTGAACTAACCTGTAAGACTTGTCCAGTTTTTGGACAGGTAAAATGGGGGAATTGTAAGGAGAGTTCATAGGCTTTAAAAGGCCATGCTGTAACAGGCGAGTGGTTACAGGCTTTAATCCTTTTAAAGTGTGCTGTGGGATGGGATAGTGGCATTGAGCAGGGTAAGAGTGATTAGGTTTTAATGGGATGGTAAGGGGTGCATCATCCGTCACCAAGGAGGGAGTAGAGGTGTCCTATACTTGTGGATTAAGGTGGGGAGACACGAGGAAAGGATGCGAAAGAGGCTTTGAACTGGGGGAAAAGGCAGCAATGAGGCGTGGCTGTAGCCCCGGAATAGTCAGGGAAGCAAATAATTTAGTTAAAATATCTCAGCCTAATAAGGGAGCTGGGCAGGTGGTGATAACTAAAAAGCAGTGCATTAAAGAATGTTGTCCAAGTTGGCACCAGAGTTGGGGAGTTTTAAGAGGTTTAGCAGCCTGGCCATCAATACGAACAATGGTTATGGAGGCAAGGGAAACAGGCCCTTGAAAAGAAGGTAATGTGGAGTGGGTAGCCTCCACATTGATTAAGAAGGGGACGGACTTACCCTCCACTGTAAGAGTTACCGAAAGTGTCTGTGATGGTCCAGGAGGCTTCCAAGGCCATCGGGCAGCATCAGTCTTCAGTCAATAAGCCAAGAAGATCTGGGAAGCCATCAGTCAGAGCCTTGGGCCAGTTGGACAGTCCAGTTTCCAGTGGGGTCCCGCACAGATGGGATACAGCTTAGAAGAAATCCTGGGCTGTGGGCATTCCTTGGCCCAGTGGCCAGATTTCCAGCACTTGAAGCAAGATCCTGGGGGAGGAAGTCCTGAAGGAATGCCTGACCACTGTGGCATAGGTGTTTTGAAGTATTTGTGTGCTGGAGAAATGGCTGGGGTTTCTCTCACAGATGAGGCAAGTAGTTACAGCTCTTTAATATTGTACACGTTGAAGGCAAGGTTAATTAGGTTTGAAGGCCAGAATCTACTTTTTGGAGCTTTTTCTAATGTCAGGAGTGGATTGGGTAATAAAATGCATATTGAGAATAAGATGGCCTTCCGGCCCCTCTGGGTCTAAGGCAGTAAAGCATCTAAGGGTTACTGCTAAGTGGGTCATGAACTGGGCTGGGTTTTCATCTTTACTTTGGGTAGTTTCTTTAAGTTTGTCATAATTAACAGCTCTGTAAGCTGCCTTTTTAAGCCCTTCAACTAGGCAGGAAACCATGTAATCTCACCTAGCTATACCTGGGGAATCTGCCTGATAGTCCCATTGGGGATATTCTCAGGGAACTGCTCTAATGCCTTCCTGGAGATCTGGCTATGAAGCCAGTGGTTATCAGCGTGAGATTGGGCTAAAGAAAAAACTCTTTCCCATTCACCTGGGGAGATGGTCGAAGTTAGGTGACATTTAAGTCACTCCAGGTTAAATTGTAGGACAGAGTTAGATATCGGAATTCCTGTATATATTTACTGGGGTCTGATGAGAAAGAGCCTAAATGCTGGCTGATTTGGGAAAGGTCTGATAGAGAAAAAGGCACATGTACCCAAACTATGCCTTCAGCTCCAGCCACCTCTCTAAGAGGAAACTGTTGGCCAGGTGGGGGAGAGCTAGTCGCAGAACGAAACTGTAAAATGGACCGGGTGTGAGGAGAGGAGGTGATAAAAGGATTATAGGGTGGGGGAGCAGAAGCTGAGGAAGAATTGGGACCTGGCTCAGCCTGGCGAGGAGCAGCCTGGGGAGGAGGGGAGAGGTCAGATGGGTCTGTAGAAAAGGAGGATTCAAAGGACTCAGAGCTTGGGGTGGAGACTGAAGGAACAGACAGGAGAGAAAGAAGAAAGATTTGGGATGAGTCGCATTGGGAGCAGAGACTAGGGAGGGACCAATGTGTAAAAGAATGCCTGAACATCAGGCACCTCAGACCATTTGCCCATTTTTCGACAAAAATTATCTAGATCTTGTAGGATAGACAAATCAAAAGTGCCATTCTCTGGCCACTTGGAACTACTGTCGAGTTTGTATTGGGGCCAAGCAGTATTGCAGAAGAAAATAAGGCGTTAAGTTGTAGGTCAGGTGTGAGTTGAAAAGGTTTTACGTTCTTGAGAACACAGGCTAAGGGAGAAGAAGGGGGAATGGAGGGCGGAAAGTTGTCCACAGTGAAGGAGGTAAGTTTAAAGAGAAAGGTAGAGACATGGAGAAGGGGGGTGGGGAGCAGCCCTGGGCTGCCATGTGGGTGAGCAGCCAAAGCAGGCATCCCCGCAATTGACTTGCCACCAGGGGAATGTGGGTGAATGACCAAGGCAGGCATCCCCACGGTGATCAGACACCAATGGAGTGTGGGTGAATAATCAGGCAGGCGTCCCTGTAATGATCAAACACCAAGGTAAGTCTGTCTTCCCGAGTCCGTGAGCAGCGCCGGAGTTTTGGGTCCACGGATAAAATGTGTCTCCTTTGTCTACTAGAGAGGAAAAAGAACTGGAATTGGAAAGACAGGGAGATTGAAGGGTAGTGAGAGAGGCTGGAGAAGACAGTGAAAAGTTCGCTTACACAATTTGAAATTGGTGAGATGTTCCTTAGGCTGGCTGGTCTGAGGACCCAAGGTTGTAGGTGGATCTCTTCATGGAGTGAGGGTGAGGACAGGAGACTGGTCTCCTGAAGGAGTCCCTCTGACCTGGGTCTTCGGCACTAAATGTCTCTTGTGTCCATGTGAAGAGACCACCAAACAGGCTTTGTGTGAGCAACAAGGCTATTTCACCTGGGTGCAGGAGGGCTGAGTTCGAAAAGAGAGTCAGCAAAGGGTGGTGGGATTATCATTAGTACTTACAGGTTTTGGGATAGGCAGTGGAGTTAGGAGCAATGTTTTGCCGGCAGTGGGTGGATCTCACAAAGTACATTCTCAAGGGTGGGGAAATTACAAAGAACCTTCTTGAAGGTGGGGGAGATTACAAATAACCTACTTAAGGGTGGGGGAGATTACAAAGTACATTGATCAGTTAGGGTGGGGAAGAAGCAAATCACAATGGTAGAATGTCATCAGTTAAGGCTATTTTCACTTCTTTTGTGGATCTTCAATTGCTTCAGGCCATCTGGATGTATACGTGCAGGTCACAGGGGGTATGATGGCTTAGCTTGGGCTCAGAGGCCTGACAATTATTATGAGGCTAGACCATGTGATGCTTTTACTGTGCACTTTTTTTTTTTTAACAAAGACATTTCTCTAAGTGTCTAAACTACACTCTTCCTTGATTTAAACACCCAAGAGTAACCTCTGTTGTAATAACTATTTTAGTCAAAAAAAAAAATCAGGTAACACAATACAAAAGCAAGCAGTTTAAGATCTGAGATGAGGCCGGGCGGGGTGGCTCACGCCTGTAATCCCAGCACTTTGGGAGGCTGAGGTGGGTGGATCACGAGGTCAGGAGATCGAGGCCATGCTGGCTAACACAGTGAAATTCCATCTCTACTAAAAATACAAAAAAAGTGGTGGCGGGCACCTGTAGTCCCAGCTACTCAGGAGGCTGAGGCAGGAGAATGGCGTGAACCCAGGAGGCGGAGCTTGCAGTGAGCCGAGATCGCACCACTGCATTCCAGCCTGGGCGACAGAGCGAGACTCTGCCTCAAAAAAAAAAAAAAGATCTGAGATGAACTTGTCTGTTTACACTCTTGGGGTTCCATAAGGAAAAACAGAGATTTCTTCCCAAAAGGGAGTCTGACACCTTCTCTGTTTTCTTTAAGGAATCCCAGGCTGTTAGAAACTATTTTAGGTTCCTCATGCAGCAGAGGGTGGCAAGAGAAAGGAGAGACAGCAGAAGTAAATGAAGAAAACAGAATTCAGTTGACTAAGAAGAAGAAGAAAAAAAACCCTTTTCTCAAATAAAAAAAAAAAGAAAAAAGAAAGAAAAAAACAAAACAAGGTCCTAGGAGAGAAAAGAAAACCACAAAGGCCTTCTAAATACACACACACACACCTTGAATACTAGCTTTTAATTAAGCTGACTTTTAAACATTGAGCTCCTTTAAAAAAAAAATTGACTGGGCGTGGTGGCTCATGCCTGTAATCCCAGCACTTTGGGAGGCTGAGGCCAGCGGATCACTTGAGGAGTTTGAGACCAGCATGGCCAACATGGTGAAACCCTGTCTCTACTAAACATACAAAAATTAGTTGGGCGTGGTGGCACATGCCTGTAATTCTAGCTACTCAGGAGGCTGAGGCAAGAGAATCACTTGAACCCAGGAGGCAGAGGTTGCAGTGAGTCAGGATCACGCCACTGCACTCCAGCCTGGGTGACAGAGTGAGACTGTCTCAAAAAACAAAACAAAACAAAAAATTTACCAAGACAGTTGTAGGTAAAGAAAGGCATATTTATTAGAGAAAGTATTAAAATACGTTTCAAAAAAGCAATGGGCAGAATTATCAGAGGTGTGTGAATCAGAGCAACTCCATCTTGAATAGCGGCTGGGTAAAATGAGGCTGAGACCTACTGGGCTGCATTCCCAGATGACTAAGGCATTAGTCACAGGATGAGATAGGAGGTCAGCAAAAGATACAGGTCATAAAGACCTTGCTGATAAAACAGGTTGTGTAAAGAAGCCGAAGCTGGTCAAAACCCACTAAAACCAAGATGGCCACGAGAGTGACCTTTGATCATCCTCACTGCTATACTACCACCAGGGCCATGGCAGTTTAAAAATGACATAGTGACATCAAGAAGTTACCCTATATGGCCTAAAAGGGGGAGGCATGAAAAATCCACCCCTTGTTTAGCACATAATCAAGAAATAGCCATAAAAATGGGCAACCAGCAGCCCTCAGGGCTTGCTCTGCCTGTGGAGTAGCCATTCTTTCTTCCTCTACTTTGCTAATAAACTTACTTTCACTTTATGGACTCACCCTGAATTCTTTCTTGCATGAGATCCAATAACCCTCTCTTGGGGTTTGGATTGGGACCCCTTTCTAGTAACAGAATCAGCAAGAGAGGAGCTGACTGCAAGGAAATAAAGGATTGCTGGAGATTTTATAAGCTGATTCTTGGGCTGCAGAGTGCTACACGCAGTACTGATAACGACAAGGTTGCAGAGGAGCTAATTTGCAATTTTTCTGTCAGCCAAGGTGTTTGATGATAAATGGAACCATTTGATGATAAGCAGGAAGACTGTGAGTTGTACATTATCTGCAAAGGAGGGCTCTATGTCCTGGGCCACAAAGAAAGGCAGACCTATTACAGCTTATCTGCTTTATCTCTTTGCTTTCCTCTGATCTTGCCAGCTTGACTCCTTTTCCCTAATTAGGACTCCGCAAAAAGAGACCAAACAACAACAAAAACAGAAACAAAAAAAATCAAAACAAAAAAGTTAAGCAAAACAAACAAATGATTGCACAATTTATACAATTACTGAGCACTCTAATAATAAAGGGAAATTAAGACTAGCTGGTTGTTAATCCTAACTTTAGCCAAGACAAAAACTCAATTCAGCTACTTACTGTTTGGGTGAAGGAAAAGGGACAAGATGGAGGAAGGTGAACAAGATGGAGCAGTCCCTGTTGTTTCCGGGTTCTTCACAGATGGGAAAAGAACCAAATCAACTGAGCATGCGCAGAATGACGTCACGCTGAGGACACCGAAATTCAAGAAGCCACTCCTACACACACGCCCCGAACTCCTCCCCTTCCAGCTCCCAGGCATAAAAGTCCGCCGGTAAGCGCCGGTGTGACTTCTTCGGCCCCCGCATTTGTGGACCGGAGAACATCACCCGAGAGCGCCGGTGCGACTTCCCTGGCCCCCCACACCTGAGGACCAGAGAACCTCGTCCGAGAGTGTGTGCATATTTGCGATAAAAGACTGCCACTTTCTTATGTACTTTGGCCTCATGTTTACTTACTTAGCTCTCCTAAATTAAGTTACATTAAATTAAATCAAAACAGTTAGTGCCAAATTAAATTAAATTAAAACAGTTGGTGCAGAAACCCGACCCAGGAGGAGACCCTTCATCAACATCCCCTAGGGGTCTAATGAACCTCCTCCCCAGCGAACCGGCTCCCAACCCAACCAGCCACAAACACCAAACAAGTGTTCCAGCTTTCCACTGGTGCCGCTCTGAGAATTTCTTCTTCAGTGAGTACTCCCCTTTGTTAACCATCTCCGTCCGTTTCCGTGTCCTTGGCCTAGAGTCGTACGTACGCCCAAGGACGTAGCCACCCTGTGGCGCAGTGAGGCCTTCAACCCGGAGACGTCCGTCTTGAAGTTCCTCAATTCTCCGTTAGTGGCTCCAGGAGCCCCCGGTCCCCAGCAGCGGCAAAGGACGCTTTGCCACTGCATGAGGTTGGTTTCCATTTCTGGTGGTTAAACAATGGGAACCTCACAATTGAAAATCCCTACGAACACCCCTTTAGGGTGTCTCCTCCAAAACTTGGAAGCCTTACATCTAGCTCAAGATTTAAAACGAAAGCGGCTAATTTTCCTCTCCACTGTGGCATGCCAAAAACCCGGGAGGAGACCCCTCCTCAGGGCCCCCTAAGGTCCGAGGAGCCTCCTCCTTCACGCCGCGGACGGACCAGGACCTAGACATCGCTTTCCACACCTCCAGGTCTCCTAGGGGTGAGTATCTCTTGCCTCCCTCTCATACTCCTTGGCCAGAAGTCCTGCGCAGGCCCAAGGTTTTTTGGTCACCAGGTGACCCACAGAGTTCCCAAAGGTAGAGACGTCTGCCCAAAGGAACTCCATTCCAGTCCATGTGAGACCCGTCCAGGATGGAGACGTCCGCCTGGAGGTAATCTCCATTCCGGCTCCAGGAGCCTCCCGGTCTCTAGTGGCTCCAAAGGACGCTTTGTAGCCAGGTAGAGTTCGGTTTCCGCCTATGGGTGAGAGAAAGGCAATGGGAAATCCCCAATCCAAAATACCTAGAGACACCCCTTTAGGGTGTCTTCTAACTAATCTCAAAACTTTACAATTACAGCAAGATCTTAAATGAAAGCGACTGATTTTACTCTCCACTGTGGCGTGGCCAGTCTCAACATTGAGACTGACAACCAGTCTCAACGGCCGCCTGAAGGCACTTTAGACCGTAACATTTTAATTAGATCTCTCTAATTTCTGCCAGAGGCTCGGAAAGTGGTCAGAAATTATCTATGTCCAAGGCTTTTAGGACTTGCGCTCTCGCCCAGACCTGTGCGCCCGGTGTTAAATGGCCCAGGTCTTGTTAGCCTAAACCCCTAAACCCGGCCCTTGGCCCCCACCTCAGCAACTGAGGAGGACTCCACCTCCATTTCAGATGGGGCCGACGGCAGGACCTCCCTCCCGACTTTCCAACCCCCCTCCCTATGGACTTTCTACCACCCCTCCCGACGCTCCTCCTTCAGCCACTCCTCTCACCCCTCCCTATGGAGCTCCCACTGCCCCGCCCGACACTCCTCCCTCAGCCACTCCTCTTACCTCTCCCCTTTCCATCCACACTCGCTCCAAGACCGCGGTAGCGGCCCCCATTAGTCAGCCTTCTACCAGTCAGCCTGCCCCAACCCCCTCTACCAGTCAGCCTGTCTTAACCTACCCTACTGGTCAGTCTGTTTCAACCTCCCCTGCTAGTTTGTTGCCCCCTCCCCCACCCCAAGAAGTTGCTGGAGCCAAAGGCGTGGTTAGAGTCCACATCCCCTTTTCCTTGGCTGACCTTTCCAAAACTGAAGAACGACTTGGCGACTTCTCAGCCAACCCCACCTAATATTCCAAAGAGTTTCGATACCTAGGCCAGAGCATATAACCTTACCTGGCATGACTTACATGTCATTCTTACTTCCACTCTTAACCCAGAGGAAAGAGAGTGCATTCTCGCAGCCGCCAGGCAACATGCAGATCAATGGCATTTAATCGACGCCACCGTCCTGTTAGGAGAGATGGCTGTCCCGTCCATAGAACCATATTGAGATTACCAACCACAGCAGCCTGGCCGCCGTAGGAAGGACATTATGGTTCAATGTCTCTTGGCCGGTATGCAGGCAGCCTCTAACAAAGTGGTCAATTTTGATAAACTAAAGGAAATCATCCAGCACCCAGATGAGAACCCGGCTTCCTTCCTAAATCGCCTTACAGAGGCACTAGCCCAATTTACTCGGCTAGACCCCACCTCCCCAGCCGAAGCAGCTGTCCTAGCCTCCTATTTTATCTCCCAGTCAGCCTCACATATTCCAAAAAAGCAAAAAAAAAAAAAAGGTTGAAGATGGGCCTCACACTCCCATACAGGAAAATTGGCCTTTACAGTTTTTAACTCCAGAGAAGCAGTAGCTGAGGCCGCAGAGCTAGACAAGGAAAAAAGGGCTGTGCTTCAGGCGCAAGCTCTAGTGGCTGCCCTCCAACCAGCGTTGCCCACTCTGCCGGCAGGGAAGACACAGGGCAAGTCTCCCAGGGGCTCCTGCTATAAATGCGGAGACCCAGGACACTGGGCAAACCAGTGTCCCCAGGCCAAGCCGGCCACTCTGTCTCGTCCATGCTTTAAGTGTGGCACAACTGGGCATTGGGAAAAAAGGTGTCCAAATCCTCGCCTGCCTACCACGCCATGCCCAACCTGCCAACAGGAAGGACACGAAGTCTGATTGCCCCGCCAGCAGGGCAGGCATTGCGCCTCAACGTGGTGCCTCTCCTCAAAGGCCGGAAGGCTCCTTCCAGCTCCTACACCTGGACGACGACTGACGGTGCCCACACTCGGAGACCCTGGTCACCCTCACCGAGCCTAGGGTAACTCTACAGATAGCGGGTAAGCCAATTTCTTTTCTCATCAATACGGAGGCTACCTATTCTGTTTTGCCAACCTATGGAGGTCCTAGCCAGCCATCCACTATCTCAGTAGTTGGGGTAGACGGTAAACCGTCTAACCCTCACCAGACCCCAGTGTTAAATTACTGCCTGGACTATGCATGCTTTGCCCACTCTTTCCTCATCATGCCCTCTTGTCCCACCCCCCTCTTGGGATAAAACATCTTAACCTAACTCAAAACATCTATTCCCCTTCCCTTTCTCCAGGTGGCCAGGTTCTACTCAAGGATCAACACCCTCCTCAAATTTTCTCGCTTCCTCACCATTCTTCATCTTAACTTAACTGACTTTTCCTTCATAAACCCCATAGATACCCTCCTTCCCGACCCATCTCCCAACCAGTAGGTTTCCCAACTTTTTACTCTCATAGAAGACCTAGCTTGGCAGGGTGCCCTTTGTGATTTCGGCAATGTTGAACTTACCCTCTACACCTTTGTCATCATTATTATGGTTCACTCTAATTCCCCTAGTTACTCCTACTAATCCTAACTTTGTATGGAGATTCTAAACCTGGTCTACAGACAACCAGATACACTCAGTCATGCAGGGCACTGCAGATTGTCCCCCCCCACCCAGGGTTGTCACTCTGCCCTCTCCCTAAATAAAATGTGGACTCATTAGGCCAGGATGAAGGACAGATACAGGGAAGGAGAGGCTGTAACCAGAAGGCAGTAGAAAGCCCAGACCTCCCCAAGGGCCTCTGCTGCACTCAGTCCCTGTTGAGTCAGAGATAGGAAGAAGCCAGGAGGTAGGGGAGTTGGTGAGGGGAGCAGCCTTGGTGAGCGGGAGGTGGAGAGACAGAGACGGAGATGGAGACGGAGATGGAGACAAAGAGATACAGACAGAGATAGAGAGAGACAGAGGTGGAGAGAGACAAAGACAGAGATGGGGAGAGACAGAGAGAGAGACAGAGGTGGAGAGAGACAAAGAGATGGGGAGAGACAGAGATGACAGAGATGAAGAGAGACAGAGAGAGATGAAGAGAGACAGAGTGAGACAGAGATTCCTTTTTGCTACTCTACGCCAAACTCTTCATGGTGTAATTGCACATAAGCTCCCAGCAGGACCCAGACGGCCCCTGTTGGAGGCTACTTTTGGTGTAACCAAACTCTATCTAAAACTCTTAACCATACCTCCATCACCCAGTCCCTTTGCGTTCCGGTATCTTTAGTGCCTAACTTAACCCTATATAGCGAAGGAGAATTGTCTGAACTAGCTTCCCAGCTCAGCTCCAGCAATAACATCCAAAAGCGGGCTGTTTTTCTTCCCTTAATTATCGGGGTTTCCCTAGCTTCAACAATTTAACGCCCCCTTAACCCCCGGACCACCGGTATGGCTACCGCCTGTAGTACAGCAGATGCTTCCATTCCTAATTCCCATACTAATCCTCTGCCTTATGTTATGTCTTGCTCCCATTCTAATAAAATTTTTCCGAGCCAAGGTCCAAGAGATCACCCGAGTCACCTTCAACCAAATGCTCCTGCATCCCTACCACCCAACTGCCAACCTCAGACCCTAACTACGCCCCTTAACAGCAGGAAGCAGCCAGACAGACCACGGCATCCTAAATTCTTATAATCAATAAGAGGTTGGACTGTTTGGGTGAAGGAAAAGGGACAAGATGGAGGAAGGTGAACAAGATGGAGCAGTCCCTGTTGTTTCCGGGTTCTTCTTCACAGATTTTCCCACGCCCGGGAAAAGAACCAAATCAACTGAGCATGCGCAGAATGACGTCAAGCTGAGGACACCGAAATTCAAGAAGCCACTCCTACACACACGCCCTGAACTCCTCCCCTTCCAGCTCCCAGGCATAAAAGTCCGCCGCCGGTAAGTGCCGGTGTGACTTCTTCGCCCCCCGCATTTGTGGACCAGAGAACATCACCCGAGAGCGCCGGCGCGACTTCCCTGGCCCCCCACACCTGAGGACCAGAGAACCTCGTCCGAGAGTGTGTGCATATTTGCAATAAAAGACTGCCACTTTCTTATGTACTTTGGCCTCATGTTTAATTACTTAGCTCTCCTAAATTAAGTTACATTAATTAAATCAAAACAGTTGGTGCCAAATTAAATTAAAACACTTACCAAGGAATGGGGCTCAAACTGAAGACTGCTCTCTACCATCCTAGAAGCGAGAAAAAGCTCAAACTCACCCTCCCTCTTGGAAGAGAGCTGAAACTCTATAAAGAAGTTACCTACTGCCATCAGCATGGAAGCAGGAAAACTTGCCCTCCTTGTTGGAAGCAAGTAAAACTCCAGAAAAGTTGTACAGCAAAACAAACATTGTATCTCAACCAAATTTGGAGAGACCATGGATTCTCTGGAGGAAGGGAGCTCCCAGGCATCAGCAAATTGTTCTATTGGTTTGAGTCATAAGAATAGCTCAAGCTAGTACCAAGCACCAAAAGGAGATTCGTCAAAGATCAGGAGAACCTCCACTCAGAATCCCTTCGTGGTTCCCAAAATATCTGAGTCAGGTCTCAATCAATTTTTCTAGTTTATTTTGCCAAAGTTAAGGACACACCCATAACACAGCCTCAGGAAGCCTTGAAGACAGGTACCCAAGGCAGTTGGGGTACAGCTTGATTTTATACATTTTAGGGAGACATGAGGCATCAATCAATATGTATAAGATGTACATGGGTTCAGTCTGGAAAGCCAGGACAACTCGAAGTCGGGGGAGTGGGGGCTTCCAGGTCGTAGGTAGATAAGAAACAAAAGATTTCATTATTTTGAGTCCTTGGTCAGCCTTTCACTGAATACACAATTTAGTCTGGCTCAGTGAATCTGTATTTTTATATAAACAGTAGGACAGAGGAAGCAATCAGATATGCATTTGTCTCAGAGGAATGACTTCCTGTGTCACACCTGTGAAAATAAGCTATCAGTTTACATTGCCAGGGTGAAATTCAACAAAACTGTTTTAGAGTAAAGATCTTGAGGCCCACAAGAAATTGCTGTGGGCAAATTGTGAGGGAGGTATGTAGCTTTATTTATTTATTTATTTATTTATTTATTTATTTATTTATTTATTTTTAAATCTTTGTAGCTATCTTCTTTACAAATAAAATGAGAGGCAGGTTTTCCTGACAGTTCCCAGCTTGACTTTCCCCTTGGATTTGTGATTTTGAGGTCTGAGATCACAGATCTAAAGGTGGAATTTACAATTAAAAGGGACACAGAGTATAAAAATTTGAAATATTTGTAGTCTGGCCATGTAATACAAAAGGAAAAAGCATTTTCAGGAGAGGAATCCAAGGGTGCTGTGGAGCAACCATTTGCAAGAGAAATGACTTGCAAGAGAGCATGACTAAAAGTTAATTATGCTGATAGTTAAGGCATTGGGGAAAAGTCCCCAAATGCACTTCAGAAAATAGGCAGCATCTCCCATCACAAGCTGAGAGGTCCAGGAGGACAGAATGCTTTTTGGATGACAGGCTCAGGGCTCTGTGCCCTGTACTGCCTAGGGATGCTGCTCCCACATCCCAGCCACTCTGGCTCCAGCCACAGCTCAAAGAACCTCTGGTACTGCTCAGGATGCTGCTCTGGAGTGCACAAGCCATAAGTCTTATCAGCTATCACATGGTTAAGTCTGCAGGCACCCAGAATGCAAGAGTGGTGGAGAAGTCGTGGTGGCTTCCACCTAGATTTCAGAGGATGCATCAGAAAGCCTAGGTGTCCAGGCAGAGGCCTGCTGAAGGGGCAGAGCTACCACAAAGAGCCTCTACTAAGGTAATGACAGTCAGGAACGTGAGATTGCAGCCCCCATAGAGACCGGTATTAGGGCAATGCCCAGTGGAGCTGTGGAAGCAGGGCCATTGTGCTCCAGACCCCAGAATTATAGAGCCACTGGCAGTGTGCAACCTCAGCCTGGAAAAGCTGCAGGCATTCAACCTAACCCATGAGAGCAGCCACATGGACTGAGCAAAACCATGGGGGTGGGGCTATCTGAGGCCTTTGAGGTCCATCCCTCACACCAGTGTGCCTAGGATGCAGATCATGAAGTCAAAGGAGATTGTTTTGGAACTTTAAGATTTAATGTCTGCTCTGCTGGGTTTTGGATTTGCATAAGGTCCATTACACACACACCCCTATATATATAGGTGCAGTAGCATGATCATAGTTCATTCTGTCTCCCAGGCTGGAGTCCAGTGGCACCATTATAGCTTACTACATCATAAAACTTCTGAGCTCAAGCAATCCTCCCACCTCATCCTCCCAAGTAGCTGAGACTACAGGCACACGCCACCACACCCAGTTAATTTTTAAAATGTTTGTAGAGACCTGTCTCATTATGTTGTCCAGGCCTGTCTCCAACTCCTGGTCTCAAGCGATCCTCCCACCTCAGCCTCCCAAAGTGTTGGGATTACAGGTGTGACCCACTACGCCTGGGCCTGTTACCCCTTTCTTGGGCCAATTTCTCCCTTTTGGAATGGGAACGTTTACCCAGTGACTGTACAACCATTATATCTTGTATGTAAATAACTTTTTTATTTTAAAGGCTCATAGCTTTGAGAAACTTGCCTTAAGGCTCAGGTGAGACTTTGGACTTATAAGTTGATGCTAGAACAAGTTAAGACTTTTGGAGACTATTGGGATGGAATGATTGCATTTTGTATGGAAGGACATGAGATTTGGAAGGCCAGGGGCAGCATGCTTGTTTGTCCCAAACATCCAAATCTGTCGCTGTTTGTGATCCTCAATTGATTTTTAGTCAGTAGTCCTTTACTGGAACATCCTTTACCCAAATCTCATGTTGAAATTTGATCCCCAGTGTTGGAGGTGGGGCTTAATGGGAGCTGTTTGGATCATGGAGGCAGATCCCTTACCAATGGCTTGGTGCCACCCTTGAAGTAAGAGAACTTACTCTTAGTTCAGTGAAAGCTGGTTATTAAAAAGAGCTTGGCACCTCACTTCCCCCGTTCTCTTCCTCTCTCACCATGTGATCTCTGCACATGCCAACTCCACTTCACCTTCCACCACAGTGGAAGCAGCCTGAGGCTTTCACCAGAAGCAGATGCTGCAGAACCATGAGCCAAGTAAACCTCTTTTCCTTATAAATACCCAGCCTTGGCCGGGTGCGGTGGCTCAAGCCTGTAATCCCAGCACTTTGGGAGGCCGAGACGGGCGGATCACGAGGTCAGGAGATCGAGACCATCCTGGCTGACACGGTGAAACCCCGTCTCTACTAAAAAATACAAAAAAATTAGCCGGGCAAGGTGGCGGGCGCCTGTAGTCCCAGCTACACGGGAGGCTGAGGCAGGAGAATGGCGTGAACCCGGGAGGCGGAGCTTGCAGTGAGCTGAGATCCGGCCACTGCACTCCAGCCTGGGCGGCAGAGCCAGACTCTGTCTCAAAATAAATAAATAAATAAATAAATAAATAAATAAATAAATACCCAGCCTCAGGTATTCCTTATAGCAACACTAAATAAACTAAGGCAGACATTCATTATAAACAAATTAATATCTTCCTTCCTTCCTTCCTTCCTTCCTTCCTTCCTCCCTCCCTCTCTCCCTCCCTCCCTTCCTTCCTTTTCTCTCTCTCTTTCTTTCTTTGACAGGATCTTGCTATGTCACCTCCCACCTCAGCCTCCTGAGTAGCTGAACTACAGGCACACACTACCACACCTGGATAATCTTTTAATTTTTTTTTTTTTTTTGGTAGAGACAGGGCCTCACTATGTTGCCCAGGCTGGTAACAAACTCCTGGCCTCAAGCAATCCTCTGCCTGAGCCTCTCAGAGTGCTGGGATTATAAGTGTAAGCCACTGCTCCCAGCCAGTAATATAATTTCTTTCTTTTTTTTTTTTTTTTTGAGACGGAGTCTCACTCTGTCACCCAGGCTGGAGTGCAATGGTGTGGTCTTGGCTCACTGCAACCTTCACTTCCCAGGTTCAAGCGATTCTCCTGCCTCAGCCTCCAGAGTAGCTGGGATTACAGGCGCCGCCACTGCACCTGGCTAATTTTTGTATTTTTAGTAGAGATGGGGTTTCACCATCCTGGCCAGGCTGGTCTTGAACTCATGACCTCGTGATCCATCTGCCTTGACCTCCCAAAGTGCTGGGATTACAGGCGTGAGCCACTGCGCCCGGCCCAATGTAATATAACTTCTACATTGAATTAATAAACATCTGTGCTCTTTCCTCAAAATTCATTTTTTTTACCTGATAGATGGTGCAGACAAACCTGAAATTTATTTTTAAAGTGCAATGAAAAATTTTCTATTTTTTCTTCTTTGAAAATCTCTCCCATGATTTGAGGAAGAAAAAAAAAAAAACCTCAAAGTTTTCCAGTATGTGATCTTCAATTGATTTTCAGTCAGTAGTCCTTTACTGAAAAGAGCAAAGAATCTCACTCCAACAGATACATGTATGCTCTGTCCAGTAAGATTTTATCCCCTGGGTACAGAGCTTACTTAAACTCTAACATTTTAGCATTGCTCTCCAGATTAGCTCAACTACAAAGGAAACATTTGACCCACAGACACCTCAGAAGGGAAGGTGACTGAGGAATGGGTGTTGAGGGACTCTGCTTTCCTGCAAATATTCTGAACTATCTTCAGGATCCAAGATCCTATCTTAGGATCCACTTAAGATTTGCACTCATGAAGTCATTGTACCATGGAGCACATCCTTACAGGGCTGCCCTAAAAACATGCCCAACATAGAAACTAAAACTTTGCTGGGTATCAGCATCACTGAGGAATAGCATTTAGACTTAATAAAGTAGAGGAGCTGAATCTAAGAACTGTACAGAAAGCCAGGCACCCAAATGGGCTTTATCATCTGTTGATGAGGTGAAGAGAAAAATTTGTATACTGGCAACGAACCAACAAGAAAACCAGTCTGTCTCTGGTAATAGTAAGAATGGGGAGGAGAGACACATTTGAGAAATAGACAAAAATGGCAAAACTGGGTGGAAAGGACTAATAACATTAATCATTTTCCCTAACCATTTATAATCATAGCCCTAGTCTTACGCAGTTCCAGTATTTGAATGTACACCATACTCAGAGTCTGATAAACCCCAATTCAAGAAATAAGTAGAAATATAGTCCTAGGTTGATAGTGCTCCCAGCTGGGCATGGTAATCTCTATACTTTGGGAGGCCGAGGTAGGAAGATCACTTGAGGTCAGGAATTCGAGACCAGCCTGGACAACAGAGTTAAATCCCGTCTTTACTAAAAATACAAAAATTAGCTGGATGTGGTGGCAGGTGCCTGTAATCCCAGCAACTCAGGAGGCTGAGGCAGGAGAACTGCTTGAACTCAGGAGGCAGAGGCTGCAGTGAGCCGAGATAGCGCCACCGCACTGTAACCTGGGTGGCAGAGCAAGACTCTGTTTCAAAAAATAAAAATAAAAATAAAAATAAATAAATAAAAGATAGTGTTCCCTAGCACACAGAAGAAACCAAGACAAATCATCTCAACCCAGACCTCTCAGGATTCCCAAAGTTAAAGTTTAACCAAACATCAATTCCTAATAAAATATCAAACATACAAGGAAACAGACAACCACGAGTCAAGAGAGACTACAAACTGAAAACTAAGACATACGCAGACTGCAGATATTAAAATGATAAAAAATAGTGTACGAAGTAAATACGTTTAAAGTGTTTTTTTTTTTTTTTTTTTTTTTTTTTGAGACGGAGTCTCGCTCTGTCGCCCAGGCTGGAGTGCAGTGGCCGGATCTCAGCTCACTGCAAGCTCCGCCTCCCGGGTTCACGCCATTCTCCGGCCTCAGCCTCCCGAGTAGCTGGGACTACAGGCGCCCGCCACCTCGCCCGGCTAGTTTTTTTTTTTTGTATTTCTTAATAGAGACGGGGTTTCACCGTGTTAGCCAGGATGGTCTCGATCTCCTGACCTCGTGATCCGCCCGTCTCGGCCTCCCAAAGTGCTGGGATTACAGGCTTGAGCCACCGCGCCCGGCCTAAAGTGTTTTAACTGAAAGGCAGAGATAAGCAGAATGTAAAGCAGAAAGAAGGGACATTTAGGTCAACCTGGACCTTCAGGGTAAGTTTCCTGAGGATATGATGCTTGAGTTAAACTAGAAGGACAATTAAGAATTAGTCAAGATAGGCCGGGCGCTCACGCCTGTAATCCCAGCACTTTGGGAGGCCGAGACGGGCGGATCACGAGGTCAGGAGATCGAGACCATCCTGACTAACGACAGTGAAACTCCGTCTCTACTAAAAAATACAAAAAACTAGCTGAGCGAGGTGACGGGCGCCTGTAGTCCCAGCTACTCGGGAGGCTGAGGCAGGAGAATGGCGTAAACCCGGGAGGCAGAGCTTGCAGTGAGCCGAGATCCGGCCACTGCACTCCAGCCTGGGTGACAGAGCGAGACTCCGTCTCAAAAAAAAAAAAAAAAAAAAAAAAGAGAATTAGTCAAGATATAATGCTATCAGGATATGAAAAAAAAAAATTAGGTGGAAAAAAGTGGTGGGGCATTCCATACCAAGAAATCAAAATCATAAGCAAAGACATGGACACACTGAACAGCATGGGGGACTCAGGGAAAACTTCAAGCATCCTCTGTTACTAGAGTAATAAATGCAGAGCAGGAAAGAGCAAGAGAAGCTGAAGAAGTAGGATATCAGGAGGTAGATGGTTTTGTATAACATACGTAGGAAGTATGGCCTCACTGAAGGATTTTAAGGAGGGGAATAACACGGTCAGTTTTGTTTTTGGTAGACTGCTTTGTTAGTAGTGAGGGAAAAGGATTTAAGATGGGCAAAGCTGGAGGAACAGAGATCAGCTAGGATTAGCTACAGATCAACTGCTGCACAGGTTACAGGACAAATGATGAGGGTCTGAACTACCAGAGTGACTGTAAGGGTGGGAGGAGAGGCAGATTTGAGAAACTGCAGCTAAAATTAGCAAAATCTGGTGACTACTTTTGGGAAGGATGAAGGGGAAGCAGCATAGAATGGTTCCTGTGTTTCTTGCTTGGGTGACTAGGTGATATTAATTGATTTGGGGAATACAACAGGAAGAGCAGGTTGGGACAGATGATAATGCCCTAAATAATGAAGATGTTAGGTCTGAGTACTTATGGGGAATCAAGCTTGGAGATGTTTATTAAGCAACTGGATTTATGAGATTGAAGCTCATATGAGAAGTCAATGCTGAAATAATTAACTACAAAAGTGGCTAATTCACCTAAGGAGAGACAGAAGCACAGCGATCCAAGTGTGGAATTCAAGATTAGGAAATAATCTGAAGTTCATGACAAATTTTATAAGTTTTTAAAAAATGCTCATAAGCAAAATATAAATTATGTATAGATATTAAGCAAGTCTTACAGTATCAAAAGTTGGAAACCATCTAAAAGTAAAAAAATAAAATAAAATAGAATGGTTAATTATTACAGTATATCCCTTTGGAAAAATATTGTAGTCATTAAAAATGATGTTTAGGCCAGGCGCCAGTGGCTCACACCTGTAATCCCAGCACTTTGGGAGGCTGAGGCGTGCTGATAGCTTGAGCCCAGGAGTTTGAGACCAGCCTGGCCAACATGGAAAACCCCATCTCTACTAAAAATATAAAAATTAGGCCAGGTATGGTGGCTCAAGCCTGTAATCCTAGCACTTTGGGAGGCCGAAGCAGGTGGATCACCTGAGATCAGGAGTTTGAGACCAGCCTGCACAATATGGCAAAACCCTGTCTCTACTAAAAATACAAAAATTAGCTGGGTATGGTGGTGGACACCTGTAATTCCAGCTACTTGGGAGGCAGAGGCAGGAAAGTTGCTTGAACCCAGGAGGCAGAGGTTGCAGTGAGCTGAGATCGTGCCACTGCACTCCAGCCTGGGCGACAAGAGCAAAACTCTGTCTAAAGAAACAAACAAAAATTAGCCAGGTTTGGTGGTGCATGCCTGTAATCCCAGCTACTCAGGAGCCTGAGGCAGGAGAATTGCTTGAACCTGGGAGGCGAAGGTTGCAGTGAGCCAAGATTGCACCATTGCACTCCAGCCTGGGCAACAGAGCAAGACTTTGTCTCAAAAAAAAAAAAAAAAGTTTAGGAAGTTTACAGAGTATAGAAAAGGTTTATAATAAAATGTTTATAATAAAATGTTAACTGCTTTCCTACCTTTAAAAAACACTACGGGCTGGGCGCAGTGGCTCACGCCTGTAATCCCAACACTTTAGGAGGCCAAAGCAGGTGGATCACGAGGTCAGGAGTTTGAGACCAGCCTGGCCAAGATGGTGAAACCTCGTCTCTACTAAAAATACAAAAATTAGCCAGGCGTTGCTGGGCGTGGTGGCTCATGCCTGTAATCCCAGCACTTTGGGAGGCCAAGGCGGGCAGATCACGAGGTCAGGAGTTCAAGACCAGACTGGCCAACATGATGAAACCACGTCTCTACTAAAACTACAAAAATTAGCCTGGCGTGGTGATGTGCACCTGTAATCCCAGCTATTCAGGAGGCTGAGGCAGGAGAATCGTTTGAACCAGGGAGGCAGAGGTTGCAGTGAGCCAAGATCGTGCTACTGCACTCCAGCCTGGGCAACAGAGCGAGACTCCATCTCAAAAAAAAAAAAAAAAAATGTAGCCAGGCGCGGTGGGGGACACCTGTAATCCCAGCTACTTGGGAGGCTGATGCAGGAGAACTGCTCGAACCCTGGAGAGGGAGGTTGCAGTGAGCCAAGATCGAGTCACTGCACTCCAGCCTGGGCGATAGAGCAAGACTCTGTCTCAAAAATAAAATAAAATAAAATAAAATAAAATAAATAAACACTACATAGGATTTAAACAATATAAAAATAAGAGTAACAAAGTCCGGGCGCAGAGGCTCACGTCTGTAATTCCAACACTTTGGGAGGCTGAGGCTGGCAGATCATAAGGTCAGGAGTTTGAGACCAGCCTGGCCAATATGGTGAAACCCCATCTCTACTAAAAATACAGGAGGCTGCAGCAGGAGAATCACTTGAACCCGGGAGGCGGAGGTTGCAGTGAGTCGAGACTGCGCCATTGTTCTCCATCCTGGGCAATAGAGGGAGACTCCATCTTAAAAAAAAAAAAAAAAAAGAAAGAAAGAGAGAGTAACAAAGTCTGGAAATAAATACATCAAATTGCTATAGAAACGACAAACGACAAATATAGAAACTTGAGATTGATGAAATTCTTCCTTCTACCTTCTCACATCTTCCAAATTCAGTATATAATGTTATCATAATGGAGAAAATTTTAAAAGAAACAACATTTCCTACCACCTCTAGCGGGACATAGCTAGAGCGCCTATCAAACACAGGACCTGACACACAGGAGCCCCTCACAAAACGCAGTCATGTGCCAATACCTAGATGTGAAGGCAGCTGCTGTAGAGGCTCCTCCCTTCTAGAAGCCTGAAGTCTCTCCTGTCTGCGAGAGGCCTCACCATGGCTCAGCCTCCGAGATGCCATCCTGGGCCGGCAGGGCAGGTTCAGCTTCTGCCCCTCGGGACTCCATTTCACCTCTGGCCGCTGACACTCTGCCCCATGGGCCTTTTGGGGGCTCCTACTCCCCATTCCCACCGGACCACCAGGGGCACTGCGGCCTCACAACTCCCTCATCCCCTGGGAAACAATTCCCCCAGGACCGTGGGCATTATCCCTCCAGTGGACGTCGGCCCCACAAGCAGAGTTTAAGAAACTGACCCCTCACGGAGGGACGGCTCCGTGAGATCTCACTGTCCTGACCAGTCCTGCCACCGCCAGGACGCTGGGCCTCTCAGACACTCTATGAGACCAGTCCAAGCCCAGGTGGCAACTGGAGCTGGGTTGTTGGCCGGGCCCTTAACACTACATCCCTACGGAGAGGGCGGAACAGGAGAGAGGAGTAGCAGGAGAAGGGAAAGGCAGAGGGGGCGGTGGAGAGGAAGAAACCGCGAGTTCCGATGGAGGCTGTGGCTGCGCGTCGATGCTCGACCAGGACGCTGGAGATCCGGCGCGGGTACCAGAAGCCGGAGGGCCCGGGAGGTGGGGGCGGGTCCTGCAGCGGAAAGGCCTGTTGGGCGCTCCGCCCGAATCTCAGTTGTGAGCTTAAATGCCCAGCTCTCATATCAAGGAAGCGAAGGCACCTTCAGCCTCCTGAGGAGATACCAGGGGAGGCCGCTGTTAGGAAGCCTGAGAGCGCCCACTGGCGGCCCTGTCCCAAGATAGGCTCCGTGCCTGGGCAGACTGGGCGGGGCCTCTCCCAGAAACCACGCTCATAGTTTGTTCATTCACCCAGAGGGTGCTGAGTCCTAACCAGAAACTAAGCGCAAGTTACTGACGTTGGGGCAGTGAACTGGGTACGAGGTTCCTTCCGTCTGAAAAGACATATTTAAGCCACAAGTTACAACCTACTGTGGAAAGCGCTGTGTGTGGGGGTTGGGGAAGCAGTGATAAGGGCACTCATTGCGGCTTGGGAGAGTCAAGGGAGGTCTCCAGAGGGGCACCAGCCACAGTAGCAGGACAGAAGTAGAACGGATGCGATGGTTTTTGATGATGAAAAGTTACCATCTGACGTCTTCTGGTTCCTCTGAGACCTGCTGGCTGCTGGGGGTGAAGGGGAAAAGAAGTTGAGGGGGCCTTGATCTTGGACTTCCCAGCCTCCAGAATTATGAGAAATAAATGCTTGTTGTTTAAGCCAAAAAAAAAGAAAAGAAAAGAAAAAAAGGTTAAATCAGATAATAAATGTTAGAGTATAAATGTGTTCCACATCATGGAGGAGCAAAAAAAATTGCATTATTTATTTTTTCTAAATTAAATTAGATCTGGCTCACAACCCCATTTACTAGGGTGGAAAGACAACCAGTATCAACCATTTATTGGGCCCCATTTCCCTCTTTAGCATGTTGTACACTGACAAAAAAAAAAAAAAAAAACACTTAGAAAACAGCCTCCGGGCCAGGTGTAGTGGCTCAGGCCTGTCATCCCTGAACTTTGGGAGGCTGAGGAGGGAGGATCACTTGAGCCCAGGAGTTGGAGACCAGCCTGGGCAACACAGAGAGACTGCATCTTTAAAAAAAAAAAAAGAAAAGAAAAGAAAAGAAAGAAAGAAAGAGAGAGAAGGAAGGAGGGAGGGAGAGAGGGAAGGAAAAAAAAAAAAAAGAGCCTCTGGTCTTCAGTCTGTCATGGTCGTTCCTGGGATGACCATTGTCTAAATCCATATGATGGTCCATTCAAAGGCAGGCAGATTCATAGCATCTCTGCCAAGTATGCACACTAGATCTCTGTAGTTCCCAAGACAAAGTGCTAGATGCTTAGTCCCAAAGCCATTAAATCAGCACTCCCTATCAGAAGTCATGGCCAGGCGTGGTGTCCTCACGCCTGTAATCCCAGCACTTTGGGAGGCTGAGGTGGGCAGATCACTTGAGGTCAGGAGTTCAAGACCAGCTTGGACAACATGGTGAAATGCTATCTCTAATAAATATACAAAAATTAGCCAGGCATGTTGGCAGGCACCTGTAATCCCAGATACTTGGGAGGCTGAAGCAGAAGAATCACTTGAACCCGGTAGGCGAAGTTTGCAGTGAGCTGAGATTGCTCCACTGTTATACAACTTTATCCAGATTCTGTGTGAAGGGGAATTTAGTTTAACTAGGTGGTTTTTTTTTTTTGGTTTGGAAACACAAAATCCACCAACAATCCCATGAGACAGGACAGGTGTGGTGGCTCATGCTTGTAATCCCAACACTGGGAGGCCCAGGCAGGTGGATCACTTAAGCCCAGGAGTTCGAGACCAGCCTGGGCAACAATGCAAAACACTATCTACAAAAAAATACAAACATTAGCCAGGTGTGGTGGTGTGTGTGCCTGTAGTCCTAGCTACTCGAGAGGCTGAGATGGAAGGATCACTTGAGCCTGGAAGATCAAGGGTGCAGTGAGCTGAGATCACGCCACCGCATTCCAGCCTGGGTGACAGTGAGACCCCGTCCCAAAAAAACAATCATATGAGACAAGAAATCCAGTATTCCTGGAAGAAAAGTGAGCAAAGTTATCTTTTTATCCTACTAGTCATCCCATCTGGCAAGGAGTAGGAGACAGAAACTGGTAAATTATCTTGCCATAATGTAAATTAACAAGCACAGAATAAGTGTTGAGTATTACCTTCTCTGTCTTCCATCAGGACTCAATTTACCTTCTTCATCTAGTGGTTGCAAATTCAAATACCACACAGATAATATAAATTAGTAAAAATAGACAAGTGGAAGAAAACAAAATCATAGGCACAATGATCAACAGTAACTAGCCCTTAGTCTTGGCATTAAACTTTTTTTTTTTTTTTGAGACATGATCTCACTCTGTTGCCCTGACTGGAGTGCAGTGGCATGATCATAGCTCACTGTAGCCTTGAACTCCTGGTCTCAAGCAATCCTCTTGCCTTGGCCTTCCAAAGTGCTGGGATTACAGGTGTGAGTAGTCACCATACCCAGTCTTGGCATTTACTCTAAGAACAGGGTGAGAACTGCAGTGAACTGGAGAGCACAAGTTTATTCCAAAGGGAGCAATTGCTACTTAGCTCCAAATAGCCTTTACTTTGTGGGAACATAAGTCCAGTGTTGCCAGATTTTAAGTTGGAAATAATATTATATACAATCTACTGATTTACAATAGTGGCTACTCATTCAGGTTTTTCTTAAAAAACACCGCTGGTCACAGTTAAAAAGCACTGTCTGGGCCAAATGTTACACATAAGTAGCTCATCTTGATGCCCTTCAATGGTTTCAGCTGCTACATATATGCTGCTAGATGTCAAATCTACAGCCACCCCTCCCCATACACTGTTCTCCCAAGCTTCAGATCCATGTATCTGTCCCTTGCCTAGCTTTACCTTGAGGTGACATCAGAACCTCAAATTCAAATATCTAAAATGGAACCCATCACCATCCCCCAACCACCCTAACTTGGTTCCCAGATCTTTGTTTCTTATCTCAGTGAAAATGCACCAACAAACATCCAGTTTCCCAAGTCAGAAATCTTGGAGTCACCCTCAATTTACTCTCTCCCCCAACTCATCCTATTGATAAACAAGTCTAATCAATTTTATCTCTGGAATTCTACTTGAATCCATATTCCCCATGCCCACCATCACTGCCATGGTTCCAGCCTCACTTTAGTTTTTCTTTAACTAAAACAAGACTCACCTAACCTCTTGCCTTTCGTGTCTTTACCCTCACTAGAATGTTATTTCCAAGACACAAACTTCATCTTCTCACTTCCCTGTTTAAAACTTTTCAGTGGTTTCACATTGAAAAGTGACAGAGTTCCAACTTCTTAGCCTGGTGTTCAGGGGCTTTGTGATCTTGTCTTTCTAGGTTCATCTCCTACCGTTTCCCCAACCCCCAAACAAAACTACAGCCACACTGCAATACCTTCAATTTCCATAATGGGTCATAGTTTCTCTGCCCTAGCACATTTACATAGGCTGTTCCTACTGCCTGATTGTTCTCTCACTCCCTACACTACATCCTCACTTTCTTGGTTCCTCAAATCAAGCATTAATCATCTCCTCTGGGAAGCACCCTCACCATCAACCTCCTTCTTCAGACTGGGTATCTGTTCTCTGGACCCATAATACTCTGTGCATATCTCTATTTTCATTATCTATTACTTCACTGATCCCCCAATGAAATGGGACCTAGTTTAGTGCAGAGACTCTATCTTACTTCTGCAGTTTCAAGTCTGAGCACAATACCTGGTCCATAATAGGCATTCAACAAATGCTGCATGAATGAATGAATCAATCTAGTCGAACTCATGGTACCAAAGGAGAAACCTCTCTTGGTTTCTCAAGATCATGTGGTGGTTCAGTGACGGAGCTAGAGAACGCAAGTCTCCTCACTTTCAGCTCAGCACACTTTCCACCAGAACAAATCAGCTTTTAATGAGAACAGGGATTGAAGCGTGGCCCTGAAAGGAAGGGCCGATATGGAACAAAGTGGTGGTTTTAGGGGAAAATGGAGGAAATAAGAAAGGCAAAGCACATTTATTTGTCATCCTTAACATGAATGCTTCACAGTTCACAGCTGACACAAGCAAAAAAAGAGGGGATAGATTCCAACCATTAAAAACAGAATGAAGCTTATAATCAGAAACTTTAAATAGAAATTTAATACAGCATACATTATGTACCAGGCATTATTCTAAGCATTCACATTTATTCATTTAATCCTTGTTAGAAATGTTTGGTCCCCGGTGCCATAAAGAAATAGCACTTGAATATAAATTAAATTTCCTCAGCAAGGTCATTTTTACTTTCTGCAGAAAGGGTACACTCGCCAGCAGTTTTGCCACGAAGAGTATACCGAACAAAGGAGGCAGGGTCATTTACAGCCTGACGCATCCACCCTACTGCTGTGTCCGGTTTCCATTGGCTGGAACGGGACCTCACATTCTGTTATTTGTCCTGGCTAGCAACTTAGAACTTTTTAAAAAGAGGCAAAGGCAGAGGAGAACAAAGGAAGGAAGAAGTTAACTTGTGGAATGCTGAGAAAGGTAAAAACACCTTCAAATACAGAAGAGGAACAGGCTATGACCTAATGCTTGCTTGGACCAATATAAGCATGCCAGGGCAAATATTTAGGCTAAATTGTGGAAACTACGTTGATTTCTTTATTATGGCTAGCAGATATTTAAGAATGTTAGCACAAGTATTTGAATAAATTTTGCTTCTAAGAGAAGTTACTATTTATTCCTAATTAGACGGAGAGGAAAGTCTTTGAAGAGGAACCATTACTTTACTTTTTACATCCTCAAAACAACCCTATGTAGTAAGTAATAATATTATTGTGCTGGGTACAGTGGCCCATGCGTGTAATCCCAGCTTCTCGGAGGCTGAGATAGGAGGCTCTCTTGAACTCAGGAGGTCAAGACCAGCTGGGGCAATACAGTGAGACCCTACCTCTAAAAATAACATGCCAGGCAAGATGGCTCACGCCTATAATCCCACCACTTTGGGAGGCCAAGGCAGGAGGATCCCTAGAGCTCAGGAGTAGAGACCAGCCTGGGCAATATGGAGAGATCCTGTCTCTACAAAAATAAAAAATATAAAAATTAGCTGGGCATGGTGGCACATGCCTGTGGTCCCAGCTACTCAGGAGGCTGAGGCAGGAGGAGCACTTGAGCCCAGGAGGTTGAGGCTGCAGTGAGTTGTGATCACACCACTGCACTCCAGTCTGGGTGACACAGTGAGATGCTGTCTCAAAATAACGGTAATAATAAATATCTATAAAATAAAGATAATGATTATCTTATCAAACTACTTAAATCTTTTCAGTGCCTCATTTTTCTTATCTAGCTATACAGATAAGAAAAATGAGGCACTGAAAAGATTAAGTAGTTTTGAGTTTTCACAGGTAGGAAATGACAGAGCTTGATTTGAATAAGGCAGTTAGGTGCTAGAATCCATGTACTTAACCACAATGCCTGAAGCATAATTCTGAACTGGGCAATCAAAAGGGGATCACCCACATTTCACTGAGTGAGGCAGGAATTGCCTGATGGAGGAAATTTTTTTTTCGTTCTAAATTCAGGAAGAAGGCTGTTAAGCCCAGGCCTCTGTGGGGGATGGGAGTTCTTTGTTCTGTGATGCAGTGATGACCTCAGGGTAAACTGCCACAAGGCTAAGGGAAATGGAATGGCTGCTGGAGGACCTGCTCGGGGCTAAGGGGGATATGGGGCTTCTCTGGGGCCAACTGACCCATACCCTAGCCTGCAGACACTGCGGCAGCAGCTGCTTCCAGAGTCCAGGAAATCTGGTGACACTATTCTTATTCATGGTTTGGCAGATTCGGAGATGGTGGCAGCTTGGAAGGTTGCGACAGCTTCATCCCTGGTGCTCTGGGAATATGGTGCAAGGCAAGGTGGGTGACCTGTGACTGTACAGCTGGATGAATGACTGCTGACACCACATGTGAGGTCATTGGTATGAATGTGGGCCCAGGTGAGTGACTATAAGCCCTAGATGTGAGGCTGGGTGAATAACCACTGACATTAGATTTGAAGCCAGGTGAGTGACCATGGACTCTAGATGTACAGCTATGTGAGGGAATACTGATCCAAATGAGGACTGGGTAATGACCATTAATACTAGATGAGCAGCTGTGTAGGTGACTGACCACACATGTGGGATTGGTGAGTCCACTCTGTAGACTGAGTGCCTCGTAACAAACCCTGTGTATCCAAATAGGCTTCATGCCTGAGAGTATCTTTCTCTACTTCCCAGGACCTACCACTTCTGCACCATGTGGCCTTCCTTGATCGCCTGTGCAAGCAGAAATCAGAAGTGGAGGAAGAAGGGGAAGAGGAGGAGGAAGAGGTGGAAGACGAGGCATCTCCGGATCCACTGAAGCCATGTTCTCCTACCAAAGAAGCTCCCACTGGAGAGCAAGCCACTCCAGCCCCACCCCAGCCATCCTGTGGTTCTGAGGGCCTCCTCAAGGCCACAGGGATACCAGAGCAAACAGTCACGCAGCCCGTGAGCCCTTCAAGATCCTTCCCCATCTTCCAGATTCTGACCAGCTTTCCTGTGAGGCACAAGATAGCATCAGGCAACCACCAGCAGCAGAGAAAAAGCCAGCTCTTCTGGGGTCTCCCCTCTCTGCATAGCGAGTCCTTGGAGGCCATCTTCCTGAGCTCAGGTGGCCCCTCTCCTCTGAAGTTGTCTGTTTGTTCTTCTGTCTTCTTCAACAAGCTTGCCTTCCTACCTAGGTCCAACCTGTTGCTTCCCCAGTATCACTCCTCAGCCCAGTTTTCTACCCATGAGGCCCATACTATGGAAGATCTAGAAGGGATGGCCCCCGATCCTCAGCTGCTTCCACCTCCATCTTCTCCTTCTGTCTCATCACTACCCCTCCATCTAAGGTCCTTCCCTGTAGACCACAAGGGAGTTTTATCTGGCGCTGAGGCACCCACACAGTCCCCTGGAACCAGTCCCCTGGAAGTTCTCCCTGGATATGAGACTCAGTTGGAAACCACAAGACACAAAAAGATGCCCCAAGCTTTTGAGCCTCCGATGCCACCCCCCTGCCAATTCCCAGCTTCTCTGTCAGAACCCAAAAAAGTTAGCCCTGAAGGAGGACTTACTACATCTAAGGACTTCTTGGGACCCATGGGATACAAAGAGAAACCTCAGGCCTCTGAGTCTTCACTGCCAGTCCCTTGCCCTTCCCTGGACTCCCTGCCAGAACTCCAGGGAGAGAGTTCCCTGGAAAATCCATCCAGATATAAGCCCCAGTGGGAATGCACAGAAAACTCAGGAAACCTCTGGGCTTTTGAGTCTCCAGCCTTGGACCTCAATCCAGGGCTCTCTGGAACCAGCCCTGAATGTGTCCCACCAAGATCTGAGACACCATGGAAGGGCACGCAGAGTAGAGAAAATACTTGGGTCCCTGCAGACCCAGTTTCACCTCCCGGCCTTCGCTCAGTCCCTCTCCTGGAGTCTCTAGTAATGGGCCTCCAGGGAGTCCTGTCTGAATCCAAAACTTTGTGGGAGACCATGGGGCAGAAAGAGAACCTCTGGACATCTGATTCCCCAGACCCTGTTCATAGCGCATCTCCAACTTCCCTTATGGAGCCACACAGAGTCAATCCTGGGGAAGGCCTCACTACATCAGAAGCTACGTGGAAAGACACTGAGCATTCCAGGAATTCCTGGGTTTCTAGGTCTCCATCTCTGGCCCTCAGCCCACTCCCAGCTCTTGCACTGGAGCCACTCAGAGTTAGATCCATGGGGGTCCTGTCTGATTCTGAAGCTAGATATGGAAACATACGAAAGAACTCCTGGGCCTCTAAGCACCCAGTTTGTAACTCACCCCAAGACCTGCATGGAGTCAGCCCTCTGGGAGTCTTGTCTGATTCTCAGTCTACTGTAGGGGAAATGGAGCAAAAAGAAAACTGTGTTCCTGTGTTCCCAGGTGGGGGCTCCAATCCATCCTCAAACTCTGTTTCAAAGTCCCACATAAGTGAGCCTATCGCAGACCAAAGCAACTGTGAGCCTGATGGGGAAGCAGTGGAGCAAAGAACGAACCACTGGGCCACTGAGCTCCCAGCCCCCAGGTCACTCTGTACTCCTCTACCAGAGCCACACATTGACCTTGAATTTGTGTGGAGAAATATGCAACAAAGAGAAGTTCCCCAAGGCCCCAGCCCTCTGGCAGTGGATCCCCTACACCCAGTGCCCTGGCCTCCCACCCTAGCTGAAGCTGTGAAGATTGAGCGCACTCATCCTGGTCTACCCAAGGGACAGACGTGCCCAGGGGTTAAGGCAGAGGTCCCACAATCCCAGAGAGGGACTGTCCCAGAGGTGCTCACCCATCCTAGGATCCATGCCTGGCAGTGGAGTAGAGAGTTGAAACTCAGGCTGAAGAAACTGCAGCAGAGGTCTGCCTCCAGAGCCCTTGGACCAAGTCAATCATTTTGCAGCTCCCCTATTCTGAGCTCCACAATTCCAGACTCCTGGGGACTCCCTTCCCGCCCACCACAGCAGATTTATCCCCCTAATCCATGCCCCCACTCTTCAAGTTGTCATCCTCAAAAAGTTCAGGGCACAGTACCTCAGCCTGTCCAGTCCTCCCACTGTCATCACTCTCAATCCTCTTCCCAGATTCAGTCACAGGAGTCTGGCAGGGCAGAACAAGGATCTCAAAGAGGGGAGAAAATGAAGGGGAAGATGGTGAGCCAGGTCCCATTCCAAGGGTCATTTGTACGCATGGAGGCTGGTGTGAACTATCCATCTCCAGGCCCAGGAGAACCCTCAAACTCTAAGGTTCTGGTCTCAGACAAGAGAAAGGACAAGGCTTCAGCCTCATCCTCAGCCAAAAAAGGAGAGCACCCTAGAAAACCCAAAGCAGGAGACCATAGAGGAGGGACTGCAAGGTTGGGGTTATCCACAGTCACAGGGAAGAACCACCCCGCCCAGGCCAGAAGCCTAGTAGAGGCCCCTGTAAGCACATTTCCTCAAAGGTATCAACACAGGGGCCAGAGCTCTCAACACACTGCTTTTCCCCAGCTGCTTCTCCCCAAAGCTTCGGGTCCCCAGGATCAGCCAGAGGCAGGTCTGAGAGCAAGTGACATCCTGACCCCTCACCACTGTAAGCACTGTCCTTGGGCCCACATGGAGAAGCATCTCTCCTCCCCTACCCTCAAGGCTTCCCTTACCAGGGGTTTCCAAAAGGTGTTAGCCAAATGCCTGGGTAACCATTGACCCCTACCCACCAAATCTAGTCAGTAGAGAAAAGGCTGGTAATACTGGCACTTGGTATGCCAAGACCTGAAGCCAAACCAGGGGGATGGTGGGGATGTGGAGACAAGAAATGGAAATTCTAATAAACTAGCTGAATTAGACAAATCCCATTCATGTTTTCTTTGGAATCCAGGGTACTGAAAATGTCACTTCCCAATTCTGCTGCAGCCATATCCCCTCAGGTTCAAGTCCCAGAAGTATAGGACTCAGGATTCTGCAGGCTTAACTCTCTTTTATGGATCTTCACAGATGATCACATCTGGAGTCCACACATCCCTACTCTACGGGGTGAGGCTACAAGGCCAGGTCAGCATAACCCAGAGCCGCCCTTGAGAGGGAACGACTTCACAGCATGTGGACAAAAAACTACATCCATTCACATGAGCACAGGTAGCCTGAGTCTAGGCAACTGTGCTTGGTCCTGGGTATTCTCTTCTTCATCCACTTGACCCGTAAGTTTTCCACATATCTTTCTGACCATTTCTTCTCAGCCCTCTGCTCTTTTCTCTCCCTGGATCAGCTCATCCATCTCCAAGGCCATGAAAACAAGTGCCTTTTAATATGTCTAGTAACCATCTGGATTTCTATAATCACCTGGTCATATCCTCTACCCATTTTCTAACGCACTATTTGTTGGATATTGTATTAGTCAACGTATTACACTTTTCTACGGCTGCTATAACAAATTACCACAAAACAAATTTATTTTGTCCGAAGTCTGACACAGAGCCTGGGTGCAGTGGCTCACATCTGTAATCCCAACGCTTTGGGAGGCCGAGATGGGCTGATAGCTTGAGCCCAGAAGTTTAAGACCAACTGGGCAACATGGCAAACCACTGTCTCTACAAAAAGGAAAAAAAAATTAGCTGGGCATGGCGGTGCACGCCTATAGTCCCAGCTACTCGGCAAGGTGAGGTGGGAGGATCACCTGAACCAGAGAAGTCAAGGCTACAGTGAGCCACTGCACCACTACATTCCAGCCTGGGCAACAGACCCTGTCTCCTCTCGGCAAAAAAAAAAGTCTGACACATTCCTCACAGGGCTAAAATCAAGGGGTTGGCCGGGCTGCATCCTTTTCTCTAGGCTCTGGGTAGGATTCACTCCTTGCCTTTCCCAGTTTCTAGAGGCTGCCCACATTCCTTGGTTACTGATCCCCTTCTTCTATCTTTAAAGCTAGCAAAGGCAAGTCAAGTGCTTCTCACAGTATATCACTCTGACCTCTTCTGCCTCCCTCTTCCACCTTTTTTTTTTTTTGAGACGGAGTTTCACTCTTATCACCCAAGCTGCAGTGCAATGGCACAATCTCGGCTCACTGCAACCTCTGCCTCCTGTGTTCAAGTGATTCTCCTGCTTCAGCCTCCCGAGTAGCTGGGATTACAGGGATGCACCACCACACCTGGCTAATTTTGTATTTTTAGTAGAGATGGGGGTTTCTCCATTTTGGTCAGGCTGGTCTCGAACTCCTGACCTGAGGTGATCCACCCACCCCGGCCTCCCAAAGTGCTGGGATTACAGGCGTGAGCCACCACGCCCGACCTTACCTCTTCCACTTTTAAGAACCCTTATGATTACACTAGGCAAAGCTGAATACTCCAGGATACTTCCAATTTAAAGTCAGTTGATGGCCAGGCGCAGCAGTGGCTCATGCCTGTAACAGTCCCAGCACTTCAGGAGGCCACGGCAGGTGGATCATTTGTGGCCAGGAGTTCAAGACCAGTCTGGCCAACATGGCAAAACCCCATCTCTACTAAAAACATAAAAATTAGCTGGGCATAGTGTGTGTGCCTGTAATCCCAGCTACTCCGGAGGCTTAGGCAGGAGAATCGCTTGAACTCAGGAGGCGGAGGTTGCCAAGATCATGCCACTGCACTCCAGCCTTGACAACACAGCCAAGAGCCTGTCTCTAAATAAATAAATGAATAAAGTCAGTTGATTAGCAACCTTAATTCCATCTGGAACCTTAATGCCCTCTTTCCATGTGAAATAATATATACATAGGTTCCAAGGATTACGATGTGGGCATCTTGAGGGCCATGATCCTGCCTACAGAGATAGTAACCCAATCTGTTATGTATGTTCCAAATATTTTCTTCCAATCTATAGCTTACTGTCTAATTTTATGGTGACTTCTACTGTATCAAAGTTAATTTTTTTTATGTAGTTAAATCTACCAACATTTTACTTCATGACTTCTAAAACATTTTCTCCTGGCACTTTGATAATTTTGTATATTTATGTTTTAGATTACTGATTTTTACGGTATGAAGTGATAATCTAACCTTCCCCCAAATCATGTCCAATTTACCAATACCATTTTTAAAAAATAGAATGTCTTGAGCCCATTCCATTAAATATGGTGTACTGTAAAAACATGAGTCATTTCTAAGCATCTCTAGGCTTCAGGTCCTCATATCCAACAGCATACCAGACATCATCTCATATTTGACTTGTCCAAAAACATATTTTCCCTTTAACCTTTCCCTCCAACATGCCCATTCCTATCAAAAGGCATGACATCCATCTAAATACTTAAGCTTTGACTCCTCCTTCCTCCCTGATCTACTCCATCATCAAATCTTGTCAGCCAGGCTCAGTGGTTCATGCCTGTAATCCCAGCACTTTGGCAGGCTGAGGCAGGAGGATCATTTGAGGTCAGGAGATCGATACCAGCCTATGTGATACCCCATCTCTATTAAAAACACAAAAATTAGCCAGATGTGGTGGTGGTGTGCACCTGTAATCCTAGCTACTTGGGAGGCTGAGGCAGAAGAATCACTTGAACCAGCAGGTGGAGGATGCAGTGAGCTGAGATCATGCCACTGTACTCTAGCCTAGACAACAGAGCAAGACTCCATCTCAAAAAAAAAAAAAAAACTTGTCAATTATTCCTATGAAATGTATTTCAAATCCATCTTCTCCTCTCCATTTCCACCATCGCTATTGTCTTGGTCATTATTTCTCAGTAAATTGGTTGCTCTATTCCTTCTAATCCATCCTGCACATGGCTACAATTCTCTGGAGATCAACTGCCCTGATCTCTTCAACAAGTGTCATAAAAGTTTGAGTAAAAGGCTAGGAGTAGTGGTACACGCTAAATCCCAGCTACTTGGGAGGCTGAGGCAGGAGAACCCCTTGAGCCTAGGATGTAGTGTGTTATGCCGATTGTAAACCGACTGAAGCTAAGTTTGGCATCAATATGGTGACCTTCCAGAAGTGGGGGACCACTAGTGCCTAAGTAGGGGTGAACTGGCCCAGGTAGGAAACAGAGCAGATAAAATTCCTGTACAGATCAGTAGTGGTATAGCACCCGTAAATAGCCACTACACTCTAGCCTGAGCAACAGAACGAAATCCTCTAATTTTTTAAAGTTTGAATAAAGGAACCTAACAGATACCAACTTGTGGACCTAAGTTGGATATTGGTTTGGTCCAAATAGCTGTGAATGACATTTGGGTCTGTTGGGGGAAACTCTGAATATGGTATGGGTATCTAGATTGGTTCTTGACCTCTAGATTTTGCTTTTAGAGACAGGGTCATGCTCTGTCACCCAGGCTAGGGTGCAGTGGTGTGATCACAGTTCGCTGCAGCCTCTAACTCCTGGGCTTCAGTGATCCTCCTGCCTCAGCCTCCTGAGTAGCTAGGACTACAGCTGTGTACCACCATGCCCAGTGAACTTTTTTTTAAATTTATTTTTTGTAGAAATGAGGACTCACTCTGTTACCTGGACTGGTGTCAAACTCCTGGCCTCAACCAATCCTTCTGCCTCGACCTCCCAAAATGCTGGGATTTAGGCATGAGCCACCACTACCATGCTCAACCAAGAACATTTACATAAAGGGAAAGGTAAAGATACTGACCAAGACCAGGGGCGGTGGCTCACGCCTGTAATCCCAGCACTTTCGGAGGCTGAAGTGGGCGGATCACAAGGTCAGGAGATCGAGACCATCTTGGCTAACACGGTGAAACCCCATCTCTACTAAAAATACAAATAAATTAGCCGGGCGTGGTGGCGGGTGCCTGTAGTCCCAGCTACTCGGGAGGCTGAGGCAGGAGAATGGTGTGAACCTGGGAGGCAGAGCTTGCAGTGAGCTGAGATCACGCCACTGGACTCCAGCCTGGGTGACAGAGCAAGACTCTGTCTCAAAAAAAAAAAAAAAAAAAAAAAAAAAAGAAGATACTGACCAAAACCAAAAAGTTATAATGCAGTTTGATCTCAATTTGGTTTAAAAATACCACATGTATAGACACATACACAAAAAAGATCCAGAAACATATGCACTAAAGTTATTAAAATAGTGATGACCTCCGGATATTGGAAATATTTTTTAAATTTTGCTTGTAATCAATTTCTTTCTTAGACAGGGTCTCATTCTGTCACCCAGGCTGGAGTGCAGTGGTATGATCACTGTTCACTGTGGCCTCTACCTCCTGAGCTCAAGTGATCTTCCCACCTCAGCCTCCCAAGTAGCTAGGACTACCAGCACACACTACCATACCCAGCTAATTTTTGTATTTTTTGTAGAGATGAGATCTTACCAAGTTGCCCAGTCTGGTCTCGAACTCCTAAGCTAAAGCGATCTGCTCACCTCGGCATCCCAAAATGCTGGGATTACCAGTGTGAGTCACCATGCCCTGGCCTATTTTTCTAAATTTCTACAATGCACATTACTGCTTCTATAAAAATAAAAGGTTATTTAATGTAAATTGTCTATGCATAACCATGTGCATGTGATTGATAATATTGTATTGTACACTTGGAAACTGTTGGATGAATTACTTGTTTGTTTGTTTTTTTTGCCACAAGAAAGAAATCGAATTGCTTTAACACCGAAATCTAAGTCACTTTCTTGCCTGAATCCTCCAGATGACCCACACCTGTAGGAAAGTTCAGTCCTGGCATTTGAGGGTCTTCACAACATAGTTCCTGATCTCTCCAAATTTACCACAGGACTCTCTTGCTAGTCTAACTTTAAGCTTTATGAGCAAGTGCTGTACTTTCTGACCTGTGCCTCAAACTGTTCTCCTCCACTTCTCCATGTCAAGTTTCCCACCTTCCTTTAAGGCCTAGAAACCGTATTTTATATGGTACTGCCTTCCCTGCAGTCCCACTTAAACACTGTGTGCCTTGTTGACAACTCCTGTTTCCTGATAGTAAGGCTTTAACATGAGGTTCTCTGAGGTCAAGCCCAAATTCTCAATTGAGTGTTCTTTCCACTCTATCATATTCTCTCTAGTCTGTATATTTGGTTGAGAATCAACCAGTCAGAAGGTACATGCTGCTTCCTTGTGTCACTGTTCTGTTCCAAAGCTTTATTTAGCCCAAACCTGTCTATAGGGTCTGAGTCCAAAACTCACCACCTGCTGGCCAAGGATGGAACTAAAGGTACTTTCCCTCTCCCACTACTATGATCTCCAAAGACAATGCAATTCTGAATTTCCATTTTACATGGGAATGTGAGTCCATACTTCTCTGAGTAGCTTTATAAAAAAAAAATCCAAATCCTGTATTAAGTATTTTAAAGCCCTTAGTGGGTTGTAGGGCTGAGCAAAGGTTAGCAAAGCACTTGACATTTGCCACAGTTCAGCTGAAATGGAAGACCTGCATCCTTCATGGGCACTGTGTCCACTGGACTTTCAGGGGAATTTGTAGGATCAGTACCTTAGATCGATCTATCTATATATACATATAGATAGATAGCTTTTTTTTTTTTTTTTTTTGAGACGGAGTCTTGCTCTGTCGCCTAGACTCACTGCAAGCTTCGCCTCCCGGGTTCATGCCATTCTCCTCCCGAGTAGCTGGGATTACAGGTGTCCACCACCACACCCGGCTAATTTTTTGTATTTTTAGTGGAGACAGGGTTTCATTGTGTTATCCAGAATGGTCTCAATCTCCTGACCTAGTTAGTGGTCCACCCGCCTCGGCCTCCCAAAGTGCTGGGATTACAGGTGTGAGCCACAGCGCCTGGCCAGACGTAAACATGTTTTAAGATATGAGGTATACTGTTCCATCTTTGTTTTTGCCTCTATGGCATACTGCTGGTCCTCTATTTGATACCATATTCTTGGTCAGAAATCCAACCTCTAATCGCAGTGTTTACCCTCTATAAAGTGATCAGCTACAGTAAGATCACATTCCAATTTCTTTCTAGGAATAATGTGAGGGGAAAGATGGACTGCCTACACAATTTGCCTCTTGGTTTAAGTATGCATTTCTGCAGTTTAGAAAGCATTTTTCAATCATTTTATCAGACTAAGAAACTTGAGGCCCCAAAAGAGCTATCACCTTGTTCACAGCTATACAGGTATAACTGGCAACTCACATGTAGAAGAATGAAACTGGATCCTTACCTCTCACCTTATACAAAAATCAACTCGAGGCCTGGTGCAGCAGCAGCTCATGCCTGAAATCCCAGCACTTTGGGAGGCCGAGGTGGGAGGATCACCTGAGGTCAGGAGTTTGAAACCAGCCTGGCCAACATGGGTGAAACCCCGTCTCTACTAAAAATACAAAAATTAGCCAGAGGCGTGGTGGTGCATGCCTGCAATCCCAGCTACTTGGGAGGCTTGAAGCAGGAGAATCACTTGAGCCCGGGAGGCAGAGGTTGCACTGAGCTGAGATGGAGTACTTCTAGGCTGGGTGACGGAGGGAGACTCCGTCTCAAAAAAAAAAAAAAAAATCAACTCCAGATGGTTCAAAGACTTAAATCTAAAACCTGAAACCATAAAAATTCTAGAACATCAGAAAAACCCTTCTAAACATTGGCTTAAGCAAAGACTTCACGACCCAAGAATCCAAAAGTAAATGCAACAAAAACAAAGATAAATAGATGGAACTCAATTAAATTAAAAAGCTTCTGCACAGCAAAAGAAACAATCAGCAGAGTAAAAAGACAACCCACAAAAAATCTTTGCAACCTATACACCCAAAAAAGACTAATATCCAGGATCTACAAGAAACTCAAACAAATCAGCAAGAAAAAAACGATCCTATCAAAAAGTGCTCTAAGCACATGAATAGACAATTCTCAAAAGAAGATACACAAATGGCCAACAAACATATTAAAAAATGCTCAACATCACTAATGATCACAGAAATGCAAATCAAACCCACAATGTGATAACACCTTACTCCTGTAAGAATGGCCATAATCAGTTGGCCGGGCGCGGTGGCTCAAGCCTGTAATCCCAGCACTTTGGGAGGCCGAGACGGGCGGATCACGAGGTCAGGAGATCGAGACCATCCTGGCGAACACGGTGAAACCCCGTCTCTACTAAAAAATACAAAAAACTAGCCGGGCGAGGTGGCGGGCGCCTGTGGTCCCAGCTACTCTGGAGGCTGAGGCAGGAGAATGGCGTAAGCCCGGGAGGCGGAGCTTGCAGTGAGCCGAGATCGCGCCACTGCACTCCAGCCTGGGTGACAGAGCAAGACTCCGTCTCAAAAAAAAAAAAAAAAAAAAAAAGAATGGCCATAATCAAAGTCAAAAAATAAAAGATGTTGGTGTGGATATGGTGATCAGGAACACTTTACACTGCTGGTGGGAATGTAAACTAGTACAACCACTATGGAAAAGTGTGGAGAGTCCTCAAAGAACTAAAAGTAGAACTACCATTTATTCCAGCAATCCCAATACTAGGTATCTACCCAGAGGAAAATAAGTCATTATATGAAAAAGATACTTGTAAACGCACGTTTATAGCAGCACAATTTGCAATTGCAAAACTAATGGAACCAGCCCAAATGCCCATCAATGAGTGGATAAATTGAATTGTGGTATAACTGAGGTCAGGAGTTCAAGACCAGCCTGGCCAACACGGCGAAGCCCCGTCTCTACTAAAAATACAAAAACTAGCTGGGTGTGGTGGCATGTGCCTGTAATCCCACCTACATGGGAGGCTGAGGCAGGAGAATGGCTTGAACTCGGGAGGCAGAGGTTGCAGTGAGCCGAGATCATGCCACTGCACTCCAGCCTGGGTGACAGAGGGAGATTCCGTCTCAAAAAAAAAAAAAAAAAAAAAAAAAAAAATTTATGGTATATATACATACCAGGGAATATTACTCAGCCATAAGGAACGAAATAATGGCGTTTGCAGCAACCAGAATATCATTATTCTAAGTGAAGTAACTCAGGAATGGAAAACCAAACATCGTATGTTCTCACTTGTAAATGGGAGCTAAGCTATGAGAATGCAAAGGCATAAGAATGACACAATGGACTTTGGGGACTCAGGGAAAAGGTGGGAGGGGGGTGAGGGATAAAAGACTACACATTGAGTATGGTGTACACCGCTCAAATGACAGGTGCACCAAAACCTTAGAAATCACCACTAAAGAATTTTTTTTTTTTTTTTTTTGAGACGGAGTCTCGCTCTGTTGCCCAGGCTGGAGTGCAGTGGCGCGATCTCGGCTCACTGCAAGCTCCGCCTCCCGGGCTTACGCCATTCTCCTGCCTCAGCCTCCCAAGTAGCTGGGACCACAGGCGCCCGCCACCTCGCCCGGCTAGTTTTTTGTAATTTTTAGTAGAGACGGGGTTTCACCGTGTTCGCCAGGATGGTCTCGATCTCCTGACCTCGTGATCCGCCCGTCTCGGCCTCCCAAAGTGCTGGGATTACAGGCTTGAGCCACCGCGCCCGGCCAAGAATTTATGTAACCAACCACCACTTGTTCCCTAAAAACCTACTGAAATAACAAATACCAAAAGTGCAAAAATATCCATTTCGCAGCATGAGTTCCACAGCTGCTCCAGTTTAATCAACCAATATAAGTATCATGCATCCTTAAAGATTTTCTATGTAGACCAAAAGGGAGCCTGGTCTTGCCTCGTATAAAGTCTAGGATGACTAATACCAGTGTTGATCATAATTCTGAAGGACACAATCCCAAACACCATAATCCCAAATGTTTAAGTCCCAAAAGATCAAAATCCCTAAAATCACAAGCTGGACAACATAAAATTTCAAATTCTGGGGAAGGGATTAGTACGTTTTTGGTTGTAAACAAGATAGTTGCATCATGCTATACAGAACTATTACCTTGTTACTGTCTTAAGTATGGTTTAAAGAGACACATCAGGGTGCCAAGTTGCCAATGAGCAGAATTGTGGACTTAATTTTAGGTGTCAATTTTACTGGATTAAGTATTTAGAAATCTGGCAAAGCATTATCTGGGTGTGTCTGTGAGGTTGTTTCTGGAGATTACTTTGTAAGTCTGAGTCGGCTCAGTGGGGAAGACCTGCCTTCGATGTTGTTGGGTACCATCCAACAGGCAGGGTCCCAGAGAGAACAAATACAGAAGGCAATTGGTCTGTAAGAGCTAGGATAGATTTTTCTTCTTACGATGGAGTTTCACTCTTGTTGCCCAGTCTGGGGTGCAATGGCGCGATCTCAGCTCACCGCAACCTCGGTGTCCCGGGTTCAAGCTATTCTCTGCCTCAGTCTCCCAAGTAGCTGGGAGTACAGGCATGCGCCACCACGCCTGGCTAATTTTGTATTTTTAGTGGAGATGGGGTTTCTCCACGTTGGTCAGGCTGGTCTCAAACTCCTGACCTCAGGTGATCCGCCCGCCTCAGCCTCCCAAAGTGCTAGGATTACAGGCACGAGCCACCGCGTCCAGACTAGGACAGATTTTTCTTCTGGTGCCTTGGACATTAAAAATTTGACTCCATGACCACAATGTTGACTCTGTGTGTGAGCATTGTATGTGTGCATAAAAATGTTGAAAGTTCCTCAATAAATGAAGAGACGTCTGTTTTTTGTACACGTGCATTTGTGAAGAATAAAACGTTCTCAAGACCTCGTCTCTCTGGGAGACAATGCAGTGGTTACCGTAACAGTTTTTGAACCATCTCATCAAGACTTAGGTTTTCTGTCACAGTATTACAGTTGACCACAGTTATAAAGCTAGATGCCCACAATTACCAAGCATAGTGACAAGCATTTATACATTTCCCTTTCTGACCTATTTCTTTATGAATATGTTTCATCTGCTCATCACCATTATATCTGTGCAACTGTTATTGGTATACCTGAGTGTTTACCTTGCAAAAACGTTACTATTCCCTATTTTATCGTGTAAAGTGGCCTATGAAATGTTCTGTCGTGTTGTTTCTCAAATAAATACGCTTTTTTAAATGTAAGTAAATTTTCGAAGAATGTTTAGCATTTCTTCCAGAATTGTATTTTGGGATTTTGACCTTTTGGGATTGTGATTTTCAGAATTTTAGACTTTAGGGATTTTGATCTTTGGAGACTACAGTATTTTATTCAAAATTATGGTGTTCAGGACTGTCTTTTATGTCCCAAACCCAATCAACATATATTTCGTAATTTATTTTCTCTGCACCCCCTGGGTGAGGCATATATTTAGTAATATTTAGTAATTTATTTTCTCTGCACCCTCTGGGTGAGGCATCATTGTACTGACCCCAGAAGCACTAAGTGATTGAAGAGGACAGTCTATTTTCTGTTTGGAAAAAAAAATTCAATACTAAAATCTTATATATTAACAAAAAGCTTTTTTTTTTTTTTTTTTTTTAAATCAAACAAAGTACATAAAATAAAGGTGGGCACAACGCTAAGTGATCACCAACCAGGGGATGTTTGGGATTTTTAGATGCATTAAAAGGGAGTATAGAGAATATCCACCTGCAAATAAGATTGTATTTTTTTGCAACCCTATGATTTTCAAATGGCTCCTAAACAGAGTCTTTGGTCAGGATAAGGGATTCTGCAGGCCTAGCCTTACCGTTCACATCAAATATAGGTGGAGGGATGCCATATTCTCCACATTTGGAGCTCTGTCAGGCTGCTCCCTTTCCACCAGTCCTATCTAGTGATACTGCACACACAGGGTGAGGCAACAGGAGACATCATACTGATGTTGATCAGGAAAGGAAGAAGGTGCAATCTTACTTCCAGGATTTCACATTTGGAAGAATGCCTTGGGAGTGGTGGGTAGCCCAAAGCTCTTCCCAGGAAAAGAAGCAGGCACAGGGCCCAGGACTCAGGCTCCATTTTGACCCAACGTTTATTGTCCTTTTACAACATGTCATTTTTTGGTTTAGAAACTGCTTGTGATTAGTTTTCCAACATTAACTCAAAAGCATGTAAAATAAATCAACCTACTCTCTATATAAACACCCAGCAACTGTGGCCCCTACCCACCTACCCAGGTTGGATAGGGGGAAGGGAGGGCTCGGGCAGCATTGAGTCAAGTGCAGATGCTTTACTGTGGCAGGTGGCAGTAGTGCCTTGGTTCACACCCCACACAGGTCCCCTGCACTGCCCCAAACTACAATAGAAATGGCATAGGCCCAAGGCCCAATTCCCTGTTGGTAATTCACTCTCCACCTACCAAATGAAAATCGCTTTTATTTTTTCGCTTTTGTTTTGTATTTTTGCAACAGAAACCCCCTGTCCAGAGTCAGACTGTAGCTGAACTGTTCAGACTGAAGAATGGAGCAGGCTGTGGGCGCACCCCTGGTCCCTCTCCTGGGCAAGCGCCCCCACCCCCAGGGAACAAGGTCCGGGCAGGCCAGCTCACTGCATGCTGGCCACCACCACTTAGCCATACAGGTCATCGTCATTGTCTTCTGTGTATACACTGCCACCTGTGCCGCCTCCACTGCCCTGACTGGGGCCAGCTCCACCCTGGTTCCCTGAAGGGAATCTGCGTACGAGAGCAAAGCCAAAAAAGACGGTTAGGACAGAGCCTGTGTAAGATTTCCACAACTACCCCTCTAGCTTCCTTAGGATTCCCATTCCCTTTTTGGTGTAGGTCCCCAAAGTAACTTAAGCACTGTCTAAGGCTCCCAACCAAGTTACCTGAAGCTGCCAAAGCCCCGACTCTGCTGAAGGGTCTGGGCGAACATCTCGTACTTCCGAATGTCATTGTCACTGACAGAACGGCGCGCAAAGCGCATGGCTTCTTCAAAGTGATCTCGACGGATCTCAGGCACTGGATCATCCTCTTCTACCTCCTATAGTTGGTAAACACAGATCACTAGGGCTTAATACTTTAAAAGGAAATGCCAATGGCTTTCAGTGCTTACCACATTTGGATTACATCCTACCCAGTGGTCTCACTTTCAGTGACACATATACTCCTAAACATACCCAGGGTTTCCCAATGATTGCAATCCTACTACTAGAGCACATTATTTGGGCTGCTTATTCCCTTTATTCAAATTATACTCTCTTCACAGCCCAGCTCAAAACCTATCTCTTCCATTGAGAGGCCAATTGCTGTGACTTATGAGACTGCTTCCTAGGATTAGTTCATCAGTAGTTTTAAGCTTTTATGGGAGAGAGAAGGTCACAGACCCTTCAAAACAGAAAGAAAGCCATTTATTTGCTCATTCATTAAGTCCCATGTTTGGAACTTAATGAATTAATTAAGGGTAACACAGGACATAGTGGAAAACAAGTGAGATGACAGAGATCCTACCTTTATGGAGCTTACACACACATGAATTTGTCTTTTCATTTTGGGAGGTCTGCGGACCCCATCCCTTCCCCAACCATCAGGGACAGGTATATGGGTCTCATCTCAGTTCAAAACCTTGCTCTGCAGCTCACACCTGTAATCCCAGCACTTTGAAAGCCCAAGGCGGGCGGATCACAAGGTCAGGAGATCGAGACCATCCTGGCTAACACGGTGAAACCCCGTCTCTACTAAAAAAAAATACAAAACACTAGCCGGGCGTGGTGGCATGCACCTGTAGTCCCAGCTACTCGGGAGGCTGAGGCAGGAGAATGGCTTACACCTGGGAGGCGGAGGTTGCAGTGAGCCGAGATCGTGCCACTGCACTTCGGTCTGGGCAACAGAGCAAGACTTCGTCTCAAAAAAAAACAAAAACAAGAACAAAAACTTTGCTCTGTTTGGTGCACTCTCATACTTTGATTTCCCTCATGGAGCTTGGTTTAGACTGAGAATGGAGCCTGCCCATCTCTTCTCGGCCTTATTCCAAATTGAATGGATTCACCTCAGTATTCTTTATCTTTGATGCCCTATTAACATTCTTCTCAGATGATCTTTTCAACAACTTCTACTCTCAACTCTAGGGCATGGTGGTGGCTGCTGCCTGGCTCCCCATGACTGGCACATCTGGGGAAAGGATACAGACTCACCATGGCTGATGGGTTTGTCTGCCTCTCTCGTTCTCGCCTAATCTCACTTTCGATGGATTCACGGATGGCCAGCTTGCAAGCACGCTGGCAAATCTCTGTAAGGTCAGCTCCAGAGAAGCCATTAGTCATTTTAGCCAGGAACTCCAAGTCCACATCCTAAAAGAAGCAGCAGAGCTACCTTAGCATTTAGCCTCTTCTCTCTTGAGATACACAGATCTTTGGGCCATCCAAGCACTCCCAACTAGTTTGCCCCTTCTTTGGCCACCCCATTTTATTCCTGATTCTAGATTATCTTAATACCCTCAAAAATTCTACCTTCCCTTTAGACCAACCCTAACCCCAAAGCAATCTTGTCCAGAACCCAAAGAGCACTCTATACCAGACTGAGGACTCATACAAGTCTCCCACAGCCCATGATCCTGCACCTGCCTTGGCAACTGGGGACTTGCGCAGGTTAGCCTTGAGGATGGCAACACGTGACTTCTCATCAGGAAGTGGGATGTAGATGAGCTGATCAAGACGGCCAGGTCTGAGGATGGCAGGATCAATGATGTCAGGCCGGTTGGTAGCGCCAATGATGAACACATTTTTTTTTGTGGACATGCCATCCATTTCTGTCAGGATCTGGTTGATGACTCGGTCAGCAGCCCCACCACCATCTCCAATGTTACCTCCACGAGCCTTGGCAATCGAATCCAGCTCATCAAAGAATAGCACACATGGGGCAGCTTGGCGGGCCTGTAGGAGGAATGGATTGATTCAAGCATTAACAAAACTAGATCTCTCGGCCAAACGTGGTGGCTCACACCTGTATTCCCAGCACTTTGGAAGGCCAAGGTGGGAGGATCACTTGAGGCCAGAAATCCAAAACCAGCATGGGCAACATACTGAGACTTCATCTCTACAAAAAATAAAAAATTAGCCAGATGTGGTGACGCATGCCTGTAGTCCCAGCTACTCAGGAGTCTGCAGTAGAATGGCTTAAGCCCAGGTTTCAAGGTTACTGTGAACTATGACTGTACCACTGCCCTCCAGCCTGGGCAACAGAGCCAGACCCTGTCTCAATCTAAGAAAAAAAAAAAACAACAAAACAGCTCTCTCACACCTCAGAAAGAAAATCAAGTGACTTGCTGTCCAGTTGAGAAGCCAGTAATAAGAATGTTTCAACCGTCTTAAAGAAAAACAGCCTCTATTCCTTGTCCCCAGGCAAATCAATAGATAGCTCAGCCTATTGTAGCTCACCTTGTCAAAGATTTCTCTGACATTGGCCTCAGACTCCCCAAACCACATGGTGAGAAGCTCAGGACCTTTGATGGAGATGAAGTTGGCCTGGCATTCATTAGCAATGGCTTTGGCCAACAAAGTTTTCCCACAGCCAGGAGGTCCATAGAACAGAACTCCCTTGGAGGGTGTCATGCCAAACTTCAGGAATTTGTCTGGGTGTTCCACAGGATACTAGGAGGAAAAGGAAAGAGGGTTCAAGGTTACCTCCACCTTGTGAAAGAAACCTAACTAAACAGAAGCATGCCCTCCATTACTTCATGGTGTACCCAATGGTATCAGATCCAGGTTCTCTAGAAGCAGATTCCTTAGTGCCTCAAATCTAAGAACAATAGGTTCCTAAGTCGTGCTCTCACATCTCTTGCAGCAAACGTGTTGACACCCTAAGATCACCAAGGTCAATTACAATGTACTGAGGCAGTGACTCAGCCTGGACCAAGTTACCCTACCTGGACCAGCTCCTGAAGCTCACGTTTGACATCCTCTAGGCCCCCGATGTCTTCCCAGGTTACCTGTGGCACCTCTACCACGGTTTCCCGCAGTGCTGATGGGTTACTCTGGCTCAAGGCCCACTAGAAAAGGAGGGAAAACTGGGGATGAGACTTACCAGGGGAGGGGTCAAAGCACATATGTGTGTACCTGAGGCAGGGGTGTGGTCCTTACCCGGAAGTCATCCATAGTAACTGCTAAAGAGTTCATGACCTCGGCATCAATGGTCTCATCCTCTAGGTCAATGAGATCCATCTTCTTGCGGATGGCTTGCAGAGCAGCCTCTGAGCACAGGGCTGCTAAGTCAGCACCCACATGCCCGTGAGTCTCATTGGCTACCTGCAGAGAAAGATCTATTTACTGTGCTGCCTCAAAGACCCAGCTGCCGCAGGAGGCTCAGAGACAATAGAATGCTTCCCCTGACTGCTATTCCTGTGTCCTCTAATTTCCTTGAATACATATACTAGCAATACCTTTATGGGCTGGGTTTTAAGTACTTAATCCTGGACTCGGGACCTAGAAATAAAGCTGCTCCAACAATTCTGATTTACTCTAAATGCAGCGTCAAGTGAGAAAAATGCCAACTCCAATTTCCTGGATTTAATCTCAGATTACCTCCTTTCCCCTGTCCAGAAATAAAAACCCATCTCCTCACATCAAAACCTTATGTCTCTAGTCAGTTCCCAGCAACTGCCTAGAGATATTGTAACGCCTGGTCAGCCCTCATCATCACTTCACCTGTTCCAGGTCCACATCATCTGCCAGCTTCATGTTCTTGGTATGGATCTGAAGAATCTCTAAGCGTCCCGTAGCATCAGGAATTCCAATATCTACCTCCCTGTCAAAGCGACCTGTGGGACAGTGCATGAACATAGACAGGGCTCGTTTCTAGTCCAGAGGTAAGAGACAGGCCTAGGGTGACCAACCATCTCAGCTAGCACAGGATTGTCCTAATGTTAGCAAAGAAAAAGTCTCAACCCTGGGAAACCTTTCAGTCTCAGGAAAACCAGGGTGGATGGTCACTCTAGACAGGACGTAGGATAAAGGAAAAAGAAACCCAGATCCAATCACTGTGAAGGGCTTCAAGAGGATTAGGTGACTTAGATGAAGGAGAGAGGTAGGACCTAAGCAAGGACATGGTCAAAAGTATCTGGAGTCCTTACCAAATCGCCGTAGAGCTGGGTCAATGCTGTTGGGTCTGTTGGTTGCTGCCATGACAATCACATGTGCTCTCTGCTTTAGGCCATCCATGAGGGTCAACAACTGTGATACGATGCGCCGCTCCACCTCACCATGAGTCTGCCAGAACAGGATGTCTGGTCAGAAGTGAAGTCAGGGCCTTCCAACCCCCCACTATCCCCTCAAGTAAGCTCCTACTTTCTCTCTTTTGGGAGCGATGGCATCCAGCTCATCAATGAAGATGATGGCAGGAGCATTCTTCTCAGCCTCCTCGAAGGCTTTACGAAGGTTGCTCTCAGACTCACCAGCCAATTTGCTCATGATCTCAGGACCTGAAAGGATACAGAATGGAGGCAATAACAAAATGACAGTCTTTCCCAATTGCCCCCAAAAATCAGTTATCTTGCTTGTTTGGCCCAGAGACAGGTCCTGGGTGAGAAGGTGGTAACCTATGCCTACTTCTCAGATCCTCTACCAGCCATTATCCCAGGAAAGCCACCAGGCAAGGCTGGAGAGAAGCCCAGGGACTCAGTATACTCTTCTCACAGTTGAACTAGAAGTGTAAATGTGACAACAAACGCTCTAGCCAGAGCAGGAGAGATGGCACACCACTAAATAGCATTCTCCAAGAGCCAGTAATCGAAGTTCATTTTCCCCAAACTCTCTCAAATCACTAAGCATTCGCCCTTTGCTTTCTCGCTCTAGCTTGCTCCTGCTCTTCAGTCTGTCCACAATCTTTCTCAAGGTGGGCAGGACAGGGAGCACCAGTGTAAAATATCTCCCTCTATTGCTCATCTGTCTGTAACATACCCAAGCAGAAGAAATATGCTATAAAGGTGCAGGAGGGCATGGGTGCAAAAAGGATGTGTCCATGAGTGCTCCAGCTCATGAGCCCAGTTCAAAATTGGGTCTAGCCAGCATAAGATGAACCAAGTATCTTACCATTGATCAAGAAGAAAAAGGCTCCAGTCTCATTTGCTACAGCTCGAGCAATCAGGGTCTTTCCTGTTCCAGGAGGTCCGTAAAGCAGGATTCCTCTAGGAGGCTGTGGACCAATGCAGAGTGTGATTACGTTCCCACCTTCTCCCAAACCCTAAAATGGCTTAACTAGGGCTCCAGAGACAGGGAGAACCAGGCTTCAACCCTGACAATATTAAGAATAAGCCCTCAGTAGTAAATGCTAAGCAGACAATTTACTTTAGGCCACAATCATTTCTATTACTAGCAGGGAAAATACTGCTAGAAAGTGGGCAATATTTATGATTGTAACTTGCATAGGAGACTAAGGGCAGAGAAACTCTAGTCCAAATGTATTTGAAGATACATGACTAGGCAAAGGCAAGAGGCCATTACACAAAGGGCTCGATTTTAGACAGACCAAGGGCCAAAGACTAGCTAAGCCATTTAAGAGAACAGGGTCTATTTTCTTCATTGCCAGAGAATCACTCACTCCAATAACCATGCCCTCCAGAATTTATCACACTGGAATGGTGTTTCTTACAATCATCAATTTTCTTCTTTGACACTACCCTTTCTATAGTCCTATCCACAAGCAGAACACGTAAACTGTCCACATAGAAGATGAATTTGTGTGATACCTACTAGGAAAATGAGTAACTTCATCTTCAATGTGTTCCATGATATAGAAAAGATTGGGAAGCTACACTCTAGACCAATAGTTCTCAAATGTTTCAGACTCAAAACCCTTTAACACTCTGAAAATTTCCTTTAACTTCCTTACTTCTATTGGGTGACATTGCTCTAGACAGGCTGGCAAACTATTGTGAGATTTGTTTTTACGGGGTCCATTGATACAATAATGGCTTTTATATTCTAAGAGTTGTGGAAAAAACCCCATATATGTGTGTGTGTTTTGTGCGCACATGCACACGACAGACAATTTAATTAGCCTACTCTGGTCTAGACCATCAGCTCTAATGAATTTAGAGCCTTAGGTAAACTAAAGGATATATTATTGCCCCTCTAATCCAAGGCAATAATGAAAGCCATGTATGAAAACAGTCCCAGGATTAGACACTGGATATTAATCACCACTTTAGACTTGATCCCAGAGCCCAGGATGCTCACCTTCACACCAATTGCCTTAAAGAGGGCAGGATGTCTCAGGGGCAGTTCCACCATCTCCTTTATCTGAGCTAGCTGCTTCCTGCAGCCACCAATGTCATCATACCCTACTTCATTCAAGGACTCTTCCTCATCCTGAATGTGGAAGAGAGAAAGGAGAAGGCAAGAATATTATATCAGCAAAAGTTGAGTTTCTCTAAATCATTCCACTACCTAGTGTGCAAAAACCTAGCGTATGAGTATAATAAGATTCTCAACCCGGCACGGTGGCTCACATCTGTAATCCTAGCACTTTGGAAGGCAGAGGTGGGAGGACTGCTTGAGTCCAGTTGTTCCTGGGCAATACAGCAAGATCCCATCTCATTAAAAATTAAATTAAATTTAAAAAAGAAGATTCTCCTCTAAAGGGATCCAGCCTCAAAGAACCACCACAAAAATCCCAAGGCAAAGATTTCCAGCACAGTCCTTGCCTCTCACATTACTCGTAGTCTTACTGAGAAAGGGTCTCTAAAACCTGAAGCTGGAAACCCTGGGAATGGGCAGAGGCCTGAAGCCACCATCAGCTTTACTTCAAAAATGGTTTCAATCACTTATATATTTTGGATTCAGTCTAGGTTTTTGAAATTCCTGACATTAGGTACATCCAACAAACAATTAGGCCCAGAAATGAATAGCTGGCAGGTTTCTCATCCCTGAAAGATGGTTAGTTCTCCAAAGAACACCCAGTCTCTTTTTTTTTTTTTTTGGTCAACCAGGCTGGAGAGAAGTGGCACAAACTCAGCTCACTGCAACCTCCAACTCCTGGGTTCAACCGATTCTCCTGCCTCAGTCTCCCGAGTAGCTGGGATTCCAGATGTTCACCACCAGGCCTGGCTAATTTTTGTATTTTTAGTAGAGACGGGGTATCACCATGTTGCCCAGGCTGGTCTCGAACACCTGACCTCAAGTGATCTGCCCACCTCAGCCTCCCAAAGTACTGGGATTACAGGTGTGAGCCACCACAGCCGGCCGAGCACCCAGTCTTGACAGTTACCACATGATGCCACACTGAGTAATCATGAAATTGGATACTGGAATCAGGGAGAAAACTCACCTCTCGTTTGATAGGCTCCCCTTCGCAGTGGATCACTGTGTCTGGAGCAACAATGCAATAAGGGCTAGGATCTGTTTCCACCACTTTGAACTCCACAGCACGCATCCCACCACGGACAAGAAAAATGTCTCCTATGAGAGCAAGCAGTACAAGCACAGTTAGGGGCGTCAACTACAAGACAAAGTGAGAACTCATCAGACCCTGGGGTCAAAATGCCAAACTCATTAGATATTGCCCTATTTCTCCCCAACTCCACCTGTCTTAATAAGCAGCAGGTAAGAGGAGAAAGGTAAACTGTGAAGAGTCCCTCTGACGCTCAAGAGGTCAGTCAAGAAAACCTGACATGTCAGAAGACTATCAAGTTCTGACTTCTGCCATGTAAGTAGCCCAAGTTTTCACTACAACCACCAATGATAGAACTGTGCACTCTGGACCCTGACCCAGCCAAAATGGACCACCTTCTCCTTCAGAGATCCATAAAGATAGCTTACTCTCCCGGAACAGAGAAGGGGAGAGATGGGAGCCAGGGAAGGATGGAGGAAAGGAGCAGGGTAAGACATCTGAATATGTGTGCAGGGTTTGCATGCATGTGTATACAAATATATGAAAACGAGTCTAGCGGCCGGGCACGGTGGCTCACCTGAAGTCGAGTTCAAGACCAGCCTGACCAACACAGTGACACCCCATCTCTACTAAAAATACAAAAATTAGCCAAGCGTGGTGGCAGACGCCTATAAGCCCAGCTACTCAGGAGGCTGAGGCAGGAGAACTGCTTGAACCCAGGAGGAGGAGGTTGCAGTGAGCTGAGATTGGACCACTGCACTCCAGCCTGGGGGACAGAGCGAGACTCTGTTAAAAAAAAAAATGAAAAGAAAATGAGACTAGGCATGAGGGCTCATGCCTGTAATCCCAGCACTTTGGGAGGCCATGGCAGGTGGGTCACTTGAGCCCAGCAGTTTGAGACCAGCATGGGCATCATAGTGAGACCCCATTTCTTTTTTTTTTTGAGACAGAGTCTTGCTCTGTCACCCAGGCTGGAGTACAGTGGCCTGGTCTTGGCTCACTGCAACCTCCACCTCTTGGGTTCAAGCAATTCTCGTGCCTCAGCCCCCCAGGTAGTTGGGATTACAGGTGCCCACAATGGGGTTTTGCCATGTTGGACAGGCTGGTCTCGAACTCCTGGCCTCAAGTGATCCACCCGCCTCAGCCTCCCAAATCGCTGGGGTTATAGGTGTGAGCAACGGTGCCCAGCTGACCCCATCTCTTAAAAAATAAATAAATAAATACAGGAGAAAAGCATAAAAGATTAAAAAAAAAAAAAAAGAAAACAAGACGAAGATGTTCCAAGGTTTATTCCCTACAGTCAATAATCCTTAAACTCAGAATTAGCTCTCACCTTTCCGAATGGGTCGATAAGCTTCCAGGAAGTACGGCTTAAGGTATACCTCAAAGAGATTACCAGTAATGCCTTCCACCGTGTCATCAATGGGCAGCACGTGGATACGTTTGCCGTACTTCACATCAGGGCATGGCTGGATGCTGAGGATGACAAGCAGACTCCATATTACCAACCACACTTCGGGCCCAAGCACTGGGTGTCCAAAAGGGCCTGGCACAGATAGCTGATAGTAAGTGAAAAAGAAAAGGCAGGATGGCTTTAGGTGAAGAGAGGAAGGAGAACACCGTGGAAGTGAGGGCAAAGGAACAGCCCCACTCACTTCTAATCAGTGAGCCAAAATCAAGAGCCACACATTTAGAAACCCCACAAAGATATGCAAGGTCTTCAGTGAGATATCCGAGGATGATCCCCTTCTAGCTAATATTGGTGACCCAGTATTACAAGGGAAGGTCTTAAGCTAACAATTGTCAGGGTCAGTGAAACAGAAGTGAAAAAAACAAAATTATCTCAGCCAGGTGTTCAGAACACCTTGAGGAAGTGACTAAGCACCCCCAAGAAGAAAGCTACATGAAACTTAGACTCCATCAAAAAGAATCAAAAGCCTGAGATGATCCTGGCCAGGTGATGGTTGGTTGGGTAAGAGTGGCTAGAGATGACTCCAAGATGGGGCAACCTCTTGCCTAAAATTGTGCAAGAACAAGCAAAATCACTCACATTGAGAACTATCCTGGGTCTGGCTCCAACTATTCCTCTCTCCCGGGTTCACTTAGGGGCTTAAAAGGCCTGCTAGCAGCTCACCTTCCATGTCCATATCCCCACCTCATTCCAACCCCAACACAAGCCATTAATTGGACATACTAGTGAGAGTAGTGAGGAGGTTATTTGGCAGATACATACAAACCCTCAAGTGGTATCCTAAGCTAGACTATAAGTATGATAAATTACACTTCTAGTAGGAAAAAATAAAGGCACCAAGAAAGTTACAGGAATGCCAATATGTCTCAAGCGACCTGCAGAAATGGATTTTGAAGTCCCAAGAAGGCAGAACCAAAACCTAAAGACAATCCTGAAGCAAAGTCTTCCCATGACCAGCAGGCTTCCTGCATCGACAGGTTCCAAGAACTTGGTCCTGCCTGTAATACGTGGGTACTGCCTGTAATGCAGGCTATCTCTGGCCTCCCATCCCTGTGGAGCCAAAAACCCCACACACCTGATGACATCCCCTAGGCGTACACGAAGGTTATTCCGAACAACTCTATTCATCCGAATCTTCTCATCAGAACAAGTGTCATCAGAAAGGACGATGCAAACAGCTTCTCGTCTCTTCTTTCCTTTCAGCAACACTGTGTCACCTCGGAACAACTGCAATTCATCCATCTTGGGCTGAGGAAAGAAAGTTAAGGCCTTTGGGTCACTGGGCAGAAGGGGAGTAAGCAACAGCCCTGGAGATTGGGATTCCCAGTAAACCCCACTCTATCTGCAGTCTGCAAATAGAAATATCTGCAAAATGAGAAAAGAAACCTGGGCAAATCCCTCAAGTAAGTGCAGTGAGGAAAGACTAGTCTGTGGCCCCAGCTTACCTGGGACAAGGACACCACACTGTTGTCCTCATTGATGGCTTCATCAACAATTAACCGATTGGGACGGTTCTTCTGTTTGAGAATGGCTGTTGATAGGTCATCACCTTTTGAACTAGAAGCAGGAAATGGAGTCAGTCCCAGTAGACACTCCTGCCCCAAGGGCCTCACCAGTCTCTAAAACTCATACTTAGGAAAGAAACAGTGAATAGATGAAGCTGTCCTTAGACCAGAGAGCTCGGATGAAGGAAAGGCAGCCAAGGTCACAAGGAGCAATATCTAGCATACATATTACAATACCCATTCCGGCAGCTCCTGGTATTTTGAGCATCAGTGTCCCAGCTATAAGGCTCCAAGTGAGTAATCCTGCCCCAAGAAGACATAATAGAAATGGAGACTGAAGAGTTATTAGAGAAATAAAAATAGTCTTAGACTTATAGAAGAGTGGTTAAAAGCAGGAACTCTATAATAGTCAGACCCATTGGGTCTGAATTCCAATTCTGCCACTGCTTAACTGTGATCTTGGGCAAGTTACCTAACCTCTGAACTTTGATGTCCTCCTCTATAAGAGAGAGACTATAATACTTACCTCAGAGGCTTATTGTCTTAAGGGAGATAATGAATGTAAAATGCTTAACATAATAGCTGGCACATGGTATTAATGGTCACCATGATTAACAGTATAAAGCATAAGCTAACTTTCCAGGGAATGAAGTAAGCCAGACAACTTCCCTTGAGGCTCAGGGAGCTCTCAAGTCCTACCAAGCAAGCCTGGGGACAATGAAGCAGAATTATTGGCGCTACCCTCCTTATAGGCTAAACCTACTGATGCCAGGGCATTCCATAGTACCAAAGGAATGCCAAGCATAAAGACCATCATATTTGGAAACAACACTAACAGACATGAAACCGCCAGAAAGAGGCTCAAGGTCAAAGGGAACTTCACAGTAATTTCTGCAAAAGCACACAATTCCATAAAGTTGGCTCAAAAAACCAAAACCAAGAAATGCTGAAACATTGTGCAAATACAAATCCCTCTCATCCAAATCAAAGTTGACTGGGTCTATACTCAGTTTGTTATTTCCTACAAGACAGGGTCATTCACCAGACAGTGACACCAACTTATTACCTAGCCCATCTCCAGCTGTCACTTAGTAGACTCAAGTTCTCTCTCTCTTTTTTTTTTTTTTCTTGAGATGGAGTTTCGCTCTTGTTGTACAGGCTGGAATGCAATGAAGGGATCTCAGCTAACTGCAACCTCTGCTCCGCCTCCCAGGTTCAAGTGATTCTCCTGCCTCAGCCTTCCCAGTAGCTGGGATTACAGGCATGCGCCACCACGCCCAGCTAATTCTGCATTTTTACTAGAGATGGGGTTTCACCATGTTGGTCAGGCTGGTCTCGAACTCCTGACCTCAGGTGATCTGCCCACCTCGGCCTCCCAAAGTGCTGGGACTACAGGCGTGAGCCACCGTACCCAGCACTCTCTCTCTCTTTTTTAAGAGCTGCCTCCTGTTAGTAAGGCTCAGAAAACATAAGCATTAACCAAAGTAGGAAGGCTAGACAATGAAAGAAGCCAAAGAAAATAAATTTTTAAAAGGAATTTCTTCATTCAACAAATTCATGAGTGTCAATTATGTGCCAGGCATTGTTCTAAGGGCTGGGGATACTGCAGTCAACAAAGCAACACAAAATAGTATTCCCATTGGAAATATCCTCACAATTTCCAAAAGACAGAGAAAAGACACTGTGCTCAGCTAGGAAGCTGTGGGGTTTTTACATCTCTGGGTCCTGATACACCCAAGAGAAAAACAAACCCCATTCATCGAACAAAATGGTAGGCCTTCTGCTAACCCTCACACATAGGCTGCATTTTTAACCACTGCCTCTAAACTAGTTTCTAATGACAGTTTCTAATGACCATTTCCTGTGCTCAAATTTGCTTCCCCCATTCCAAAAGTGTGCCACTCTAGGCACGATGCTGCTGAGTAGGCAGACTTTCCCAATGCTTATCAACACACTGGAGGCCAAGCATGCTCAATGCGACAGCTGAGAGCAATGTAAACCCATGAGCTCTCCCACTCCTGTCCCATCAAAATACTCTTTCAGGCGTTGCCATCTTCTTGCTTGACTTATAGAACTGGGACTGGAGAAAAATAAAATGCCAGATGCCTCTAGTCATCATAGTTTTTTATTTTTTGAAACGGAGTCTCCCTGTTGCCCAGGCTGGAGTGCAGTCGTGCGATCTCCCTCACTGTAACCTCTGCCTCCCTGGGTTCGAGTGATTCTCCTGCCTCAGCCTCCAGAGTGGCTGGGACTACAGGTGTGCGCCACCACCACGCCTGGCTAATTTTTGCATTTTAATAGAGATGGGGTTTCTCCTTGTTGCCCGGGCTGGTCTTGAATTCCCGACCTCAGGTGATCTGCCTGCCTCGGCCTCCCAAAATGCTGGGATTACAGGCCTGAGATACTGTGTGTGACCAGCCAACAGTTTGTATTTTAATCTCAAAGCTGCATCCTAGGAAAACCTCCATTCTGCCTACCATCCCGGTAGGATGGCGATAGCCAGGACTCTGGCTCTGGAGATGAGTGGTATGCCCTTTTCTTAAGGTAAAGCCTCTAATTCCCCATCTATCTAGTGAGATCAGAGGTGTTAGTCTCTAAAAGAGTGAATTCAGCCTGACCATGGGCCAACAGCAGTTCTGGACACTCTCTGGGGCCATTCTCCACTGTCTTCTGTATGAGTCAATCCCTTTCCAGAACTGCACAGGGGACTCCAAGGGACTTGGAGGGGGTTCAGCTAAGAGTCATCAAGGTGACCAAGAAGTTAGAAACAGCTGATGATTCCAGGTTCCAAGAATTTTAGATTTTTACTTTTGAAAATAAAAGGCTGACTGCATATAAACCAAAAGAACACTTTCAGAGTAAGTGATCCTTTTAAATAAGCAACTGAGTAATACTTTATCCCAATTCAGAAACTTGAGAAAAAGGAACACACCTCAAAAAACTACTCTCTTCAAGGAAGGAAGGTAATTTGCATAGAAGAGTTTCCTTGGGCTGGTTGTTTTTTTTTTTTTTTTTTTTTTTTTTCCAGCCTCTAAAAGCTCTATTCTAAATTGAATGGGCTGAGGTAGGTAGCCAAGTTTTATCTGACGCTTTCTTGAAGGATGGAGGTGGTGTCAGAAAGCCCCATGGCCCGGATAATTTCTCAATACAGCTACCTGGGTAAAGCGGTGCGCGCACGTTTGTTTTTGATAAGTTAGTGCAACTCTAAACTGCACACCACGAAAGCTGGAAATATGGAAAGGCGCACAAAACACGAACTGAGATTCCAACTTTACCAAGAACCTAAAATGTTAAAGAAAAACTCTTTTCTCCCCACCCACGAATCATAACATTAAGGAAAACTGACTCAAACTTTCTAATATGAACAACGGGCCTAAAGTAAGAACACCAGAAGCGAAAGGTAGGGCTCGCCCTCTCCCTAACAGTCCCTCACTACTCAGATCACACACAGAGAATGCCCACCTTGTACCGGCCGACCTGACTCCAAAAAGGCGGCTGTGAGCTTCCCTGAGCTCGCCCGGCCTTCCCCGACCCCGGCCTCCGCCTCGGTGGCAGGGCTCCTGAGGCCTTCACATGGCGCAAAGTCCACGCCCACCGGGCCCGGTTGGGGCCTCGGGCTCGTGGGGCCTGCTCTCTCCAGGGACCAAAGGCCTTCGGCGGGTGGTAGGCCGGACGGCAGACTGGCGCCCCAAGGCCCCGGGGTTCCGCGCCGGCGGTGTGGGCCGGAAGACCTCGTCAGGCCCTGACGGCCATTCCAAGGGAGCCAATCCGGCGGGCCGGGGCCTGCATGACACAGCACGATCCGGCCCCAGGCTCCGACCCGGGCCCAGCGCAAGCCCCGCCTAGGGGGCGCGCGGGTGCGCAGCTGGCCCAGCCGGGCCTGCCGGGTCCACGGCCCCTCACTCGCTCCCTAGTTCCCCTTCCCTCTTTCCTGGTCTCCACCTCTCTGACGCGCCCACGGCCAGGCCCCGCCGGGCCTACCCAGCGCCGCGGGTCCCGGCGCGCGCCGCCGCAGCAAGCGGACGGCGCGCGCACACTCACTCGGCTCCAGAAGCCATGGCGCGCGCCTCTCCCGGCCGGCGGCTGTGGCGGCCCGCGGGTAACGGCTACGAGCGGTGGCAAGCGACCGACTGGGCCGGGGCTCGGCTCTCCCAGGCGGTGGGCAAGCAGCGGCGACAAACCCGCAAGCGGCTTCCCTCTCGCTTCCTCCCACCGGCAGCGAGGCGTCAGGCGAACAACGCTGGCTCCTGATCCGCGAGGTGGCAGTGGCACCGGCAGCGACGACTCAAACGACGGACGCAGACGCTTCGCTGAGACTGAGCCGAGAAGAGCCGAATCATCGGAAGGGAAGCTGCTCCCACCTCAGCCAATCAGCGTCTGCCCTGCGGACTCTCGCCCGCCTCTCCGTGCCTCTCCCCAGCAACCCGCAGACCGCAACCAATCAGGAAATTCGCTTGAGGCCTGGCTCCCGCCTCAGTGATGCGACACGCCTAGTAACGCCACGTCAATTGGCCGCAACGCTACGCTTCCTCGACGGATTGGAATTCTCAGCCAATCAACGAAAGGAATAGGGCGAGATCGACTTGTGAAAGGAGACCCTTTAATCCCTTAGAGGCGGACTCTCCCACTTGGCTCCAGTTCATTGGCTCCGGAGTTTATCCTCCTAGAAGAACGTGGCACAATAGACTGAACCCTTGTATTAGTCTAGTCCAGTTGTGGTAACCTATACATCCATCTTTTCCCAAAACCTGGGGATCCTCTAAGATGCCATCACCACCCTGACCCTTCTTGCTCCTTTCCAACGCTGCCTCCAACCACCCCTACTCTGAACTTAATGACTAGCACCCTACTCCTACCCCATTGTCATTGCACCCTCTGGTAACCCCAATCCCATACCTTTGCAGTTTCTCAGCGCTTGTGCCTTTCTTCCTCCCGTCGTTAATGTTAATACATTATAAGGCACTCAAATCCAGAGAAGTCAAAGGACAACCACAGAACACACAGCCAATTCAGTAGAACCCAAATTAGCAAGAAAACTGCGTATGTTGGGACTTGAAAATCCTTAAGCCCCAAATAACAGGGGTCCCTGTTTGCAGTCAACAGGCAGCTGTTGGTGGTATGCCGACTCAATTCACCTTTCACCTTCTAGCCACAGAGACACATTTGACTGAGATGAGTCCAATTTCTAGAATTTGGGATTAGGAAGGGAATGAGAGTCACTCTGAGAGAAATCTGCCTGTCTCTAACTATCAGCTACCTGCTCTTGTACTGAGAAGCCTATCTAGACCACCCTTCAGACCCAACTCATTGTCACTGTCCTGGGCTTTGGGGCTCTGCATTTAGGCAATGTGAAGGACTAAAGCCACTGCCTCCTAAGTAAGGATTATTGTAGCCCTTTCCTCATACCCAGACTTCAAGTTTGTAAGGTAGACGATGTCAGGAAAGGGCATCATAGACAACTAGCACTGACCTAGACGGTCATGAGCCTTCCCACCCAAGTATATGTAGTAGGCAGACAAGAGATAAATATGAAATTTTACTCGACAAAAGAAAAGAGGAAACAGGAGGAAAGGTGCCTCGAGCGAAGCCAATGACTTGGTGGTGGCAGAGATTGTTTCCTCCAAAACCAGAATGGTAGTAATTAGGGCAAATTTCACAGGCCTACCACCAACCTCACCAGTCCAGGAATTATATAGGAATGGTCACATTCCTAACGATGGTGAAGCAGAAAGCCCTCCCCACAGAGAGACAGCCAGGCCCCAGCTCAAGCTCTTGGAAACGTGGCAGCTACAGGTCACAAGACTTTGGCAGAGATGTCCGAAACTCTTCAAGGAAGGCATCACGATCAGAGGGGCGGATCCAGCTCAAATAGCTTTCTAGGTACAGGGGGAGAGACCTGGAGAGCAAGAAGGATGATGCCTAAGGGTGAAACATTGGCAGAAAGCTGGGCAGCCATGCCCCCTCTTTCAGTGTTCACCACCCACAATAGGTCCAAGGACTCTAGGACACCAACTGCTCCTCAGCCCCAAGCCAGCAGGCCTGAGCCTCACCACGTAGCATCTTCCTGTGGCCCCTTAGTTTGGGCCTCCAGCCTCCACCAGAGTGCAGTGGCCTCATCCCTCCGATCTAGCCTCTTCAGAGTCTGAAGCAGGTGAAAGTAAGTGTCTCGATTACCTGTAGCCCCAGCCCAGAGTACAGAATCTTAGAACTTAACATAATCTTAGGCATTGTTTTATAAAAAGAGAAACCGAGGCCTAGAGAGAGGAAGTATCTTGCCTACACTCACATATGGAAGCAGGGGCAGATCATTCACAACCATTCCCATCCCAGTGTCCATCATCTGCCCCCTACTTCTGTGCAACCCACCCCAGCAGAGTCATGGTCTTTGTGTCTGAGGATATTGGGGAAACCAGGGAACTCTTGGGAGCCCTGCATATACAGTGTATGTTTGAACACCTGGATATATCCCTAGGTATATATAGCACAACCCAAATCACCCGTCCTGTCTGAGAACATCACTCGTACACTTATGCCCAAGTATTTCCCATGGGCTTCTCTGTCCTTGCACATCTACGCATAGCTGATGTCATGCAAGTATACGTACCTGGGCACATCTGCACACCGAGGAGGAAGTCCTGTAAGGCTTTGGTATCCTGGCCGCTGGCTACCCATTCCAGTCCACGACTAATTAGGGCGGCTGCCCGAAGCTGCTGCAGTGCCACATCTGACTTACATCCCTGCTCACCGTTGGAAGCTGCCCCTGGGGACCACTCCCAAAATCAAGAAGTGTCTTCCCAGCCTCAGTCACCAAAACCCTAAATCCTCCTCTATTTCTTCTTGTGTCCACAGTCCCTTTCTCTTAAGTCTCCTGGTGGGCTGGGACACCTTAAAGCGAACCCACTTCCACCACTACCACTTCCAGGAGGTAAGAGGAAAACTGAAAGTCTAGATCACCTTTTTCTTTTTCCTCAGGTGTGGTCCGGAAGAGCAGCTCAAGACACCTGAAGTAGGACACGGAACAGGGGTGAAGAGGAATCAATTTCAGAAACTCTAGGGTGAGTAGGTGAACACGGAGCTCACCAACTCAGGTCCCAATCAGAAAATCATCCCTCCACATCCCTTCTAGGACCCCAGGCTCACCTGCTAAATTCACTAATTGCCACTTTTTGGGCACCCAGTTGTACCCAGGCCTGGCCCTGAAGCAGGTGGGTGGCAGAGACCCAGAGTGGGCAGTATGGCAGTTCCTTGGTTCCTTTTCTGGCATTTTCCCACAGCCGGGACATCTTGGGTAGCAGAGACGATGTGCGTCTGAGCAACTCCTCACATAGAGTCAAGGCATCTTGGGCTCTGCCTGCCTGGATCAGTGCTACCGCTGCTTCCAAAAACACCTCAGGCATACAGGGCCCTGGAGGGGAGGGGGGCGGGGAGAACTGGAGTGGGAAGAAGAGGCAGTGTCTTCAAAGGCATAAGCCACCATCCCCAACCTCTTCACCAGGCTCTGGTACTATGCAGAGTCCTGGGCCCCCAGACTGGACAGACAGAAAAGAGGGAAAAAAAAAAAATTGCAAAAAAAAAAAAAAAAAAAAAAAAGAGGGAAAAACAAAATCCCCCTCTATTCCAAAGGGGACACCAACCCTTCTACCCCACTGCAGAGAAGCTTGAAGACACACTCACCCTTGGCTCCGAGCTATCCAGCAACAGGGCCAGCAGGTCCAAGTAATGCTCTGCAGCGTCTTCTGCCCTAAGGAGTCAGAGCCCATAAGCCTCACCCTAGGCCCTAGCAGGGCCCTGCAAGGGTCCTGAGAATGTTCTCTCTTAGCTAACAGAGGGATGCTCATGGGCCCTGAGGAGGAGAGGGGAAGGGAAGGTCTTAGGGCTCCAATTCTGGCTCAGCATAGATCTACCTGTTACAGAATTGACTAGGGAAGAGACTTCAGAGTGTCAAAGATAGTGGGGGTTAATGTCTTAGTGAAGAGTCCTCAGTTCAGGTCTACAAGCAAGGTAGGAGGCTGAGTAGTGGCGACCTATGTCCTCCCACTGCCTCATTCATCCCCCAAGTCACAAGAACAAAAGCAGAGTCACACCCCAGGGGAGGCATCAGAAGTGGGAAGAGCAGCTCAGGTGAGCAAGGGGAACCTCACCTCCCCATCTGTAGGCACCTGCTTGCTAGTACGTGCTTGGCCTGGCTCTGAGTGCCACAATGAAGGGGTGAGGCTAGGTCAGGTGGTGGCAGTAGTAATTCTACCTCAATGAGAAACGGTGGGGTTTTGGAACTGTAAGGGACATTTAAGGCCTAAAAGAGAAAGAAAAAAATTGTATCTATAATCTTTGGGAACCATACTTCCTTATACTTGGATCTTGACTAGTCAAGTTACCCCAACACAAGCACCTCAGGAATTCTCCACCCTATATCTTCATCTGGCAATTCCCTACCTCAACTAGCAGCTCCAGACTTTCCAGCTCTGCTGTTGTGTCCCCCAGTTGCTGATAGAGTCTAGAGGCCTCCAGAAGCGGAGGACCCCAGGCTGATCCCTCTTTCAGGGCTGCAACCAAGTACAACAGTGCTCTCTGTGGATTTCCCTAGAGGGATAGGAGGACACGGGCCTCAGCTACCCTTACAAAGCAAAAAGCTATACATAATGCTTGTGGTTTCCCCAATCCACCCTAGGACTGTCTTTACCATCTTACGGTGACAGGACCCCAGTGCTGTGTACACCTGGACCAACACAGGCCGTGGACACAGGCCTGAGGCCACTTCATGAAGGCTGCTTAGTGCCTTCTCTGGGTTCCCTGTGATCAACTCCTGGAGACCTGAGGACAATCAGGGTGTGAGCTTGGAGAGGCCTATAGAGCAGGGGTCATGATGGGGGACAAGGCTCTAAGAAGCCCATGGAACTGAATGGTACGAGAGAGGGCATGAGTCTGGAGGACCACTTAAGAGAGGAAGAGATGAGTCAGGTTGCTAGCTGACCTCGGCGGTAGGCAAATGCTGTCAGGAGGACATCCTTCAATCCCTGGGCATCCTGCAGGGTCAACGGAGCATCTAATTCCTCAGCTGGAGGACTCCAAGTTTTCAGAAGTAACAGCAGATCCTCAGAGGCTCCACTCTGGGGAAAGAAGGACAACCAGAAGTTCCAAGCCTACAACCTCCCTGTCTTCTCCTATCTCCATCATGGCTAGACCTTGAGCTCAAGGGTCCTCTTGATCCTTGAGGACACAGGCCTCAGCTCCCCTTACAAAGCAAGAAGCTATGCATAATGCCTATGGTTTTCCCCAATTCTAAGAGATAGACAGCTATGAGGCAAGGATTTAAAAAAGAAAGAAAAACCTGGGGCAGTGATGATCTATTCTAGCATGGCTCCTCACTCAGGGCAAGGACCATATTTGAGTTACCAGTAAGGAGACTAAGGCTGAGAGGTGACTTCAGCAAGATCACTAGAGCCCTATCCCTATCCCCCCCCAAAAAATTTTATTTTTTTTGAGACAGGGTCTCCCTCTGTCACCCAGGCTAGAGGGCTGGAGTGCCGTGGCATGATCATAGCTCACAGTTCACTGTTGCCTCCACCTCTTGGGTTCAAGTGATCCTCCTACCTCAGCCTCCTGAAGTGTTGAGATTACAGGTATGAGCCACCATGCCTGACCCATTTTTAAAAAACACTCCTAAGAGAATCCCCACAATGAGAGACCAACCAGGGCAAGGTCACCCAAGAGTCCCAGAGAGAATCCAGATTTTCTGACCACCAACCCAGCCGCCTGCCGGTACATGATGATGCTACTGCAGCTGGAGAGAAAGGAGGAGGTAGGAAGGAGGAGACCCTCAGCTTCAGGTCACTTTCCCTATTACCTGGCTGTCATTCAGGGTCTCTAGCAACAAGGCCAAGTCCCCAAGACGGTCAGCGCTCAACCAGAGGGCAGCCTGCAGGCCAGCCAGGCGGTGCAGGGCAGACAGCAGCTCTGGTAGAAGGCAGGAAGCACGAAGGGCAGAGTCCCACAGCTCCCTGAGCCCCTGTTCCAACCTGGGCCCCCGCTGCTCCTGTGTCTCCAGCACTGTAGAGTATACACACACACAGCTGAGGTAGGACCTCATCCTCCGTCTCCCCACACACTCTGGCTTTCCTCTCCCGCAGGACCCCAAAGGTCACAATAATACCTCAACCTGGTCTGAGGAGCACAGAGAAGGGCACCTCTCTCCATGGAGGTGACAGATGTTGTTGATCCTCCCATCCCCCTGCAATAACTTAAACCCAGACTGAAGCTGGCAGGGGAATTGGGAACAATCTCTGGCCCTCACCTCTCTCTAGGCCCCGCTGGATATCCTGGGCCTGATCCTCTGTGAAACCCTGGGCCAAGCTTGCCCTCAGGATAATGAAGTTGCAGATGACAGTCAGCTCCAAGGGAAGAACAGGAACTGCGGCAGGGAGCCCTGGAGCAACAAAGTTGGTCTTACAGACTGCTCCCCCATGGAAGATCCTCCAAATAAGATACCAACCCAGAGATCACCCCCCTCCAACCAAAAATGGCCAAAATAAAGAACCCACCCTCCAGCCGATTAGCTAAGGATTAAAAAAAAGAACCCAACCTTTGGACAGAGAGTCTGGAAAGGGCAAAAAAGTTATCCAGATCAGACCATCCTGGAAATCATTTTTCAAATGCCACTCTGTGCGTAAGGAAGAGAGGGATTTGCCTGTACAAAGATGATTCACTCCAGCCCCCTCTGTGCCTTAAACAGGACTCCCTGCCCCCTAAGTAATTTTGTCGATGCCAGAAATGCAGGAGCAGATGAGTCTCTGGCTATGGAGGAGGGGAACTCCCCTTACCTGCTTACCTGACCTCCATAGTCTGCAAGGTAAGCAGGTAAGGGGAGGACCTACTTACCTTGCAGACTATGGAGGAGCCCTCTGAGCCCTTCCAGTGCATCCTGAGCCAACTGCTGTCGCCTCAGAGTCAGACCGGAGTTCTGAGCCACCTGCCACATGAGGGAGGGGTTGTCATTGAGGATCAATCCTTTTTTCTCCCCTTGCAGCAGTGGCAAGGGATGCATTCTCCAGTCATTTCTGGCTCTTTGGTCAAGCTCAGCCCCTCCCCATCGGTTGGGGTAAATCCACTGCAAACCCGCTTTCAGGGATCTTGGGGCTGCAAACCGAGGGTGCCACCAACCGTGTTACCTTGGCCTGTCGAACGAGCCGGTCATTCTTTTCCCTCCACAGGTCCAGGCAGCTGGAGCCCACAGAGGTGGTCTGGCGGGACATGGTGGCCGAGGCTGGGCCCAGACACCTGAAGCGGACTTGGGAAGGGTGAAGCTGGCACGCCCAAGCTCTCAACCCCAGCGGGGAGGGGCCTGGGCACTTCCGCACCCCGCCGAACTCCCCTGCTTCCCTCGGGGTCCCAATTCACCCGCCCAGGCTTTCCAGGACAGATGGGACGCTCTCTCAGCGCGGCCCGCCCGGCTCTCAACCTCGCCTGTGGTTGGCAGGGCCTGCGAAGCTCTGGGCTGCGGTTGGTCCTCTTCAAGCGTTAGTTCCCGCGGGAAACTCGGGGAGGAAACGAGTCAGCAACCCCCGACAGTTAGGCTTAGGCGGGCTAGAAGCGGGGGCCGTGTCTGGGGCAGTCGCACGGCCGGCGGTGCGGCCCGCTCGGCCCTCGCGGAGGCCACAGCCTCGAGAAAGGGTGGCGGGAGCGAGTCTCGGCTCCACAGTCCGTGGCTTGCCCCTTCCTCGCTGCCACACTCCCAGGTCCGCCTGGGTTCCCGCTTCCACGGAGGGCCGGCCGCGAGGTGCATGCTGGGAGTCGTAGTACCGCCCCGGCGTGGAAGAGCCCCGCCCCGGCGTGGAAGAGCCCCGCCCCGGCGTGGAACAACCCCCCACCAACGCCCCCGGCGTGGAACAGCCCCGCCCTGGCGGACGGTGTTTCCAGAAAACGGTGACTGGAGACGAGCGCGCTCCGTAATCGTCCATCGTTTCTCTGCTCACTGTCGAGCACCAACTTGCTCACCACGGTCGGCTCTCTACCGCGTGTAGTCTGACTGCTGGCAGTGCCGCTTTGTACTTGCACTGCTCAAAGGTACCTGCCCAATCCTTTCAAATTAAATGGAGCTAGAATTGAATATTCATATGCAAAAAGAAAGAAAAAAGACAGGAAAGAACGCTACCATACATACATACATAACATCAACTCAATGGATCACAAACTAAATATAAGAGCCAAAAATATAAAACTTCTAAAAGAAAACGTAAACCAGCCTAGCCAACATGGTGAAACCGTCTTCCCAAAAATACAAAAATTAGCCGGGCGTGGTTCGTGCGCCTGTAATCCCAGCTACCTGGGAGGCTGAGGCGGAAGAATCGTTTGAACCAAGGTGGTAGAGGTTGCAGTCAGCCGAGATCGTGCCATTGCACTCCAACATGGGTGACACAGTGAGACTCCAAAAAAAAAAAAAAAAAAAAGGGTAAGAGAACAGCTTTATGGCAACGAGTTCTTAAGACACAGCACTAGAAGCTTGAACAATAAAACAAAAAAGTTAACTTTATTAAAATTAAAAACTATTTTACTACAAAGGTATCATTAAGAAAAGTTGGCGGGGCGCGGTGGCTCACGCCTGTAATCCCAGCACTTTGGGAGGCCGAGACGGGCGGATCACGAGGTCAGGAGATCGAGACCATCCCGGCTAACACGGTGAAAACCCATCTCTACTAAAAATACAAAAATTAGCCAGATGCGGTGGCGGGCGCCTGTAGTCCTGGCTACTCGGGAGGCTGAGGCAGGAGAATGGTGTGAACCTGGGAGGCAGAGCTTGCAGTGAGTGGAGATCGCGCCACTGCACTCCAGCCTGGGCGACAGAGTGAGACTCTGTCTCAAAAAAAAAAAAAAAAAGAAAAGAAAAGAAAAGTCGTAGGCTGGATGTGGCTCATGCTGTAATCTCAGCACTTTGGGAGGCTGAGGCTGGAGGATTCCTTGAAGCCAGGACTTCAGCAACAAAGATGGTGTCTTTTGTAGAGACATTATCTCTACAAAAAATGCAAAACATTAACCCTGGCACAATAACACACCTGTAGACCCAGCTACTTGGGAGGCTGAGGTGGGAGAAGCCCTTGAGCCTAGGAGTTCCAGGTTGCAGTGAACCATGATCACACCACTGCACTCCAGCCTAAGTAACAGAGTGAGACCCTGCCTCAAAAAAAGAAAGGTCACAGTCACAGAGTGGGAGAAACTACTTGCTAATTATATACCTCATAAGGGACTGGTATCCCTAACACATAAAAACTCTCAAAACTCAAGAAAAAGATTTTTAAAACAATTTTAGCTGGGTGTGGTGGTTCACGCCTATTATCCCAGCACTTTGGGAGGCTGACGTGGATCATTTGAGCCTCAGAAGTTCAAGACCAGCCTGGGCAACATAGCAAAACCCCACCTCTACAAAAAAATACAAAAATTAGCTGGGCATGGTGACACACGCCTATAGTCCCATCTACTCAGGAGACTGAGGTGGGAGGATCACCTGAGCCCAGGGAGGTCGAAGCTGCAGTGAGCCATGATTGTGCCACTGCACTCTAGCCTGGGCAACAAAGTGAGAACCTCTCTCAAAACAAAACTAAAAACAATTTTAAAATGGACAAAAAAAAAAAAAAAAAAACAGACATTTTACCAAAAAAGATACACTAATGGCTAAGAAACACATAAAAAGATGCTCAGCATTATTAGCTATTAGAGAAAGGCAGTTAAAAACATGGCCAGGGCCGGGCCATGTTACACCTGTAATCCCAGCCCTTTGGGAGGCTGAGGTGGGTGGATCACTTGAGGTCAGGAGTTGGAGGCCAGCATGGCCAACATGGTGAAACCCCGTCTCTACTAAAAATACAAAAATTAGCCCGGCATGGTGGCGCATGCCTGTAATCCCAGCTACTTGGGAAGCTGAGGTGAGAGAATGGCTTGAACCCGGAAGGTGGAGGTTGCAGTAAGCTGAGATCACGCCACTGTACTCTAGCCTGGGCGACACTGCGAGACTTCATCTCAAAAAACAAAAAACCGCTATACACAGCTGGGCGTGGTGGCTTACACCTTTAATTCCAGCACTTTGGGAGGCTGAGGCAGGTGGATCACTTGAGGCCAGGAGTTTGAGATCAGCCAAGCCAATAGGGCAAAACCCTGTACTGAAAATACAAAAATTAGCTGGGCATGGTGGCAGACACCTGTAATCCCAGCTACTCGGGAGGGTGAGGCACGAGAATCACTTGAATCTGGGAAACAGAGGTTGCAGTGAGCTGAGACTGCGCCACTACACTCCAGCCTGGGTGACAGAGTGAGACTCTGTCTCAAAAATAAGTAAATAAAAATAAAAACACTACACACATACGTACATAAAATGACTACAATAAAAACAGATTACACCAAGTGTTGGTGAGGATGTGTATAAGGAACCCTCATACACTGCTGGTGGGAATATAAAATAGTACACTCACTTTGGAAAAGTTTGGCAGTTTCTTAAAAAGTTAATCATAGGCTGGGCATGGTGGCTCATGACTGTAATCCCAGCACTTTGGGAGGCCAACGCAGGTGGATCACGAGGTTAGGTTATTGAAACCATCCTGGCTAACACGGTGAAACCCTGTCTCTACTAAAAATACAAAAAAATAGCCGGGCATGGTGGCATGCACCTGTAGTCCCAGCTACTTGGGAGGCTGAGGCAGGAGAATGCCATGAACCTGGGAAGCAGAGCTTGCAGTGAGCCAAGACCCCGTCGCTGCCCTCCAGCCTGGGTGACAGAGCGAGACTCCATCTCAAAAAAAAAAAAGTCAATCATAAATTTACCATAAGACCCAGCAATTCCACTCCAAAGAATACTCCCAAGAGAAATGAAAACATACGTCCACACTGAGATTTGTTGCAAATATTCATTGTAGCTAAAAATGTTCATAATAGCTAAAAACTGAAAACAATCAAAATGTCCATCAGTTGGTCAAAGCCAATGATTTAGCAATAAAAAGGGGCAAAACAGTGCACCAACACACTTTTTTTTTTTTTGAGACAGAGTCTCGCTCTGTTGCTCAGGCTGGAGTGCAGTGGCATGATCTCAGCTCACTGGAACCTCTGCCTCCTGGGTTCAAGCAATTCTCCTGCCTCAGCCTCCCAAGTAACTGGGATCACAGGCGCACACCACCACGCCCAGCTAATTTTTTTGTGTTTTAGTAGAGATGGGGTTTCACCACGTTGCCCAGGCTGGTCTCGAACTCCTGAGCTCAGGCAATCCACTGGCCTCAGCCTTCCAAAATGCTGGGATTACAAACTTATAAAGACTGAAAACAGGCCGGGTGCTGTGGCTCATGCCTGTAATCCTAGCTTTTTGGGAGGCCAAGGTGGGCGGATCACGATGTCAAGACATTGAGACCATCCTGACCAACATGGTGAAACCTCGTCTCTACTAAAAATACAAAAATTAGCTGGGCATGGTGCACCTGTAATCCCAGCTACTCGGGAGGCCGAGGCAGGAGAATCCCTTGAACCTGGGAGGCAGAGGTTGCAGTGAGCCGAGATCGCGCCACTGCACTCCAGCCTGGGCAAGAGAGACTCTGTCTCAAAAAAAAAAGGAAAAAAAAAACAAAAAAAGGCTGAAAACAGGCCAGGCGTAGTGGCTCATGCCTGTAATCCCAGCACTTTGGGAGACTGAGGTGGGCGGATCACCTGAGGGCAGGAAACCAGCCTGGCTAACATTGTGAAACCCCATCTCCACTAAAAATACAAAAAATAGCCAGACGTGGTGGCATGTGCCTATAGTCCCAGCTACTTGGGAGGCTGAGGCAGGAGAACCACTTGAACCCAGGAGGCAGAGGCTGCAGTGAGCAGAAATCATGCCACTGCACTCCAGCCTGGGCAACAGAGTGAAACTCCATCTCTAAATAAATAAATAAATAAATAAATAAATAAATAAATAAATAAAAGACTGAAAACAGATCATTGGTCTGGGGTGGGATTAGAGAATCAATGTAGGGAATTTTGGGGGGGTGATAGAAATGTTCTAAAATTAAGTTGTGGCATTTTGCAATAACTTATTTCATATGACACCAAAAACATAAGCAATGAAAGAAAAAAACAGGATAAATTGGACTTTCTCAAAATTAAGAATTTTTGTGTAGGCCGGGCGCAGTGGCTCACACCTGTAATCCCAGCACTTTGGGAGGCCAAGGTGGGTGGATCATAAAGTCAAGAGATTGAGACCATCCTGGCCAACATGGTGAAATCCCGTCTCTACTAAAAATACAAAATTTAGCTGGGTATGTGGCGTGTGCCTGTAGTCCCAGCTACTTGGGAGGCTGAGGCAGGAGAATCACTTGAACCCGGGAGGCGGAGGTTGCAGTGAGCTGAGACATTGCCACTGCACTCCAGCCTGGGCGACAGAGCGAGACTCCATCACAAAAAAAAAAAAAAAAAAAAAGAATTTTTGTGCACTGAAGGATATTATCAAGAAAATGAAAAGACAACCCACAGAATGGAGAAAATATTTGTAAATCATATATCATATCATGTATCTGTTAAGGGACCTGTATCTAGCATGTATAAAGAATGCTGGCCAGGGCTGGGTGCAGTGGCTCACGCCTGTAATCCCAGAACTTTGGGAGGCCGAGGTGGGCAGATCACGAGGTCAGGAGATCGAGACCATCCTAGCTAACACGGTGAAACCCCGTCTCTACTAAAAATACAAAAAATTAGCTGGGCATGGTGGCGGGTGCCTGTAGTCCCAGCTACTTGGGAGGCTGAGGCAGGAGAATGGTGTGAACCAGGGAGGCAGAGCTTGCAGTGAGCGGAGATCGCACCACTGCACTCCAGCCTAGGCAACAGAGCAAGACTCCTTCTCAAAAAAAAAAAAAAAAAATGCTGGCCAGGCACACTGGCTTACACCTGTAATCCCAGCACTTTGGGAGGCTGAAGCAGGAGGATTGCCTTAGCCCAAGAGTTCAAGACCAGCCTGGGCAACAGAGTGGGGCCCTGTCTCTACAAAAACATAAAAAATTAGTCGGCCATGGTGGTGCACACCTGTAGTCCCAGTTACTCAGGAAGCTGAGACAGGAGGATTGCTTGAACCCAGGAGGTTCTGGCTTCAGTGAGCCATGATCATGCCACTGCACTACAGCTTGGGTGACAGCAAGACCCTGGTCCGAGAATAATAATAATAATAATCCAATTAAAAATAGTCAAAGAATCTGAATGGGCATTTTTCCAATAAGCACAAGAAAAGATGCTCAGCTTAGCATCATTAATCATTAAGGAAATGCACACCAAAAGCACAATGAGATATTACTTCACACCCACTAGGATGGTTAGAATCAAAGACAGATAGTAACAAGTGTTGACATGGATGTGGAGAAATCGTTACCCATATATACTTCTGGTAGGACTGTAAAACGATATAGCAACTTTGGAAAACCAGCTGGCAGTTCCTTGAAAGATTAAACAGAGTTACCTTATGACCCAGCAGTTGCTCAGTGTACAGCTAGGTATACACTCAAGAGAAATTAAAACATACCTCTCAACAAAAACTTATACACAAATGTTTATAGCAGCATTACATAATAACCAAAATGTGTAAACCCAAATGGCTTTCAATGGATGAACGGAAAACAAAATGTGGTATATCCATGCAATGAAGTATTATTTGGCCATAAAGAGGAATGAAGTACCAATACATGCTACAACATGGATGAACTCTGAAAACAGTAGGCTGAGTAAAGGAAAATAACACAGAAAAATGCACTACTGTATGAGCCCATTTATATGAAATGTCCAGAACAGGCAAATCTATACAGACAGAAAACAAATGAGTGGTACCAGGAGTTAAGGGGGAGAAGAGAAGGAATGACTGCTTAAGGGTATAGGGTTTCTTTTTGGGGTAACGAAAACATTCTGGAATTGATAGTGATGATTGCACAACGTTGTGAATATACTAATGGCCACTAAATTATACACTTTAAAATGGTGAATTTTATATGAATTTTACTTCAATTTTAAAAAAGAAAAAGAATGAAGTACTGCTGTGTGCTGCTATATAGATGAAACCGGAAAACATTATGCTAACTGGAAGATGCCAGTCACAAAAGACCACATATTATTATGATCCCACTTCTGTGAAATATCCAAAATGGGCAAATATATAGAGAGACAGAAAGCAGATTAGTGTAGCCAGGGGTTAGGGAGGGTTGGAGGGTGATACCTAAAGAGTAGATTTTCTTTTGGGGTTGATGAAAATGTTCTAAAATTGATTCTGGTGATGGTTGTACAATTCTGTAAATACACAAAAACCATTAAATCTTACACCTTACATGGGTAAATTTTATGGTAAATTGTATTTCAATAAAGTTTTTTAAAAAAAGAATCAGGGCTGGGTGCAGTGGCTCACACCTGTAATCCCAACACTTTAGGAGGTTGAGGCAGGAGGATGGCTTGAGGCCAGTTCAAGACCAGCCTAGGCAAGACAGCAAGATGCCATCTCTACAAAAAATTAAAGGAAAAAAAAAAAGAATCATTGAGTTAGTGTGGAATAGACTCTGATTTCAAGGAAAAGGCAAGGATAAGAAATAATTTTTCTTGGCCGGGCGCGGTGGCTCAAGCCTGTAATCCCAGCACTTTGGGAGGCCGAGACGGGTGGATCACGAGGTCAGGAGATCGAGACCATTCTGGCTAACACGGTGAAACCCCGTCTCTACTAAAAAGTACAAAAAAACTAGCCGGGCGAGGTGGCGAGCGCCTGTAGTCCCAGCTACTCGGGAGGCTGAGCCAGGAGAATGGCGTAAACCCGGGAGGCGGAGCTTGCAGTGAGCAGAGATCCGGCCACCGCACTCCAGCCTGGGTGACAGAGCGAGACTCCGTCTCAAAAAAAAAAAAAAAAAAAAAAAAAGAAATAATTTTTCTTTTTAAGAGAGATAGGGTCTCACTATGTTGCTCAGGCTAGAGTGCAGTGGCTATTCACAGGTGTATTCATTGTGCACTACAGCCTCAAACTCCTGGGCTCAAGTGATCCACCTCAGCCTCCTACATAGCTGGGACCATGCCTGGCTATTTTTTTTATTTTTGTAGAGATGGAGTCTTGCTATCCTCAAGTGATCCTCCTGCCTCTGCCTCCCAAGTAGCTGGGACTATAGGAGCATGCCATAGTGCCTGGCTAGAAAGAATTTTTAATAGTTTAAATCAATGTACTAATGTCTTTATCTTATAGATATACCAGGAGAAAGAATAGACAGTGGTTGGCAGATGAGCAAATTAGTGCTACTGCAAAAAGTGCAGGGCACCTGGCTAAGAAGTGGAGGAACTAGGGCCTAAAATCCTTCCATGGGTGCTAGGGATGGAGGAAAGGGGCTTTTTTTGTTTTGTTTTGTTTTGTTTTCGCCTTTCTCGCAAAGACACTATTTGCTCACCGAACCATGCTTGGGAGTTGTGTCCACCAGACTTGGGGAGAGGCGTTTTTCTAATTCATCTTACAGGCCAGCTGGGGCCAACTTCACCCCCTTGCATTATTAAACCTCTTTCTACCATGGTTAACAACAAGCTATCCTTTTTCTCTGTTTTTTGAGAGGGAATCTGGCTCTGTCACCCAGGCTGGAGTGCAGTAGCGTGATCTTGGCTCACTGCAACCTCTGCCTCCCAGGTTCAAGCGATTCTCCTGCATCAGCCTCCCAAGTAGCTGGAATTACAGGTGCATGCCACCACACCAGCTACTTTTTGTATTTTTAGTAGAGATGGGTTTTCGCCATGTTGGCCAGGCTGGTCTCAAACTCCTGACCTCAGGTGATCCACCCACCTTGGCTTCCCAAAGCGCTGGGATTACAGGCATGAGGCACCATGCCCCGCTGAAACATACTTTTCATCATCTTACTATTTGGCATCTGTAACACTAGGGACCATTGGCCATTAATAATTTGAACTTAGCCAGGTGCTCTGGCTCACACCTGCAATCCTAGTGCTTTGAGAGGCCAAGGTGGAAGGATCGTTTGAGGCCAGGAGTTTACGAACAGCCTGGGCAATGTAGCTAGACCATCTCTACAAAAATTAAAAAGTTAGCCAGGCATGGTCCCAGATACTGAGGAGGCTGAGATGGATTACTTGAGCCCAGGAGTTTGAAACTACAGGGAGCTATGATTGCACCGCCGCCCTCCAGCCTGGGCAACAAAGCAAAAATATGTCTTTAAAATTATAATAACATTAAAAATAATTTCAATTCTTCCCTTAGCTACCTACCACAGCAGTGAACGTTTATACTTCACAACCATTACTACTCAGCTTCTCTACTTTCTACCAATTAAAAGTAGGTGCTATCCCATGGTTTTAACATCTGTTCTGTTTTTCAGTGGTACCAGCTCCTCCTGTTCTAAGTATGGTCAAACCTCAAATCTCAGTCCTGACGCTTCTCTCCAGGGCCTCTACCCAACTCTTTTGATGGACATCTCTAGGAGGATTTCTTTTTTTTTTTTTTTTTTGTATTTTTTAGTAGAGACGGGGTTTCACCCTGTTGGCCAGGATGGTCTCGATCTCCTGACCTCGTGATCCGCCCATCTCGGCCTCCCAAAGTGCTGGGATTACAGGCTTGAGCCACCGCGCCCGGCCTCTAGGAGGATTTCATGCCAGTATTTCAAACATGAAAGGAGTGGTGGGGTGAACAGAGGGCACAAAACATACACGAGAAGAGAACCAGTGGATTCACACAATTTTGACTTCAAGTCATGAATAATGAATGGGACAAGGTGGAATGCTACATAAGATGGGCATGTAGATCTGATAAAGAGTGGCACAGGTTGGGAAACAAGGGAGGCTTCCATAGAAGGGAAGGGCAAAGGGTGCTCTATAGTGAAAAGGCCCAGTGGAGTGGGGCATAGCACTATTTGGGACCTCAGACAGTTAAAGTCAGTGCTGCATGATGCCTGGGCTTGTCTTCTCAGTCTTCTCTCTTTATCAGACAAAGAACAGGAACTTAACAAAATGTGTTGCGTGGCAAAGGAAAATCGTGGTGGGATAATAGGATTGATTTGGGAAGAGGTGGAGGCAGTGAATTCAGACAACTCCAACCACTTCCTAAAGGTTCTCAGGCACAGCCAGGCACCTTATGACTGATCTCATCTGTGCCTGGTGGGAAGAGAGACTGATCCTCCTCACAACCCCTGTAGAACAGTGGGGCTCCCCCACATCTCAGACACATATAATTGTATTATCATTTTATTCCACTTTTTTTAAATAGTAGAGATGGGGTCTTGCTATGTTCCACAGGCTGGTCTTGAACTCCTGCGACCAAGCAATCCTCCCGCCTCTGCCTCCTAAAGTGCTGGGATTACAGGGGTAAGCCACCACGCCCAGCCTATTTTATTCCACTTTTAGAGACCACCCGCCTTGTCCCTCAGATGCATCCAAATCAGGAGTTAGGGATCATACTCCACTGTGGTCCTGAATTATAGAATAATGAAGTCCTAGAAGTCAGCAGCCCCTGGCTGCAGAGGTATGGCTGAGCCTGTCTCACAAATCATCCAGTACCTGTACAGGCCAGGCTACACTGTTCTCCAGCACTCTCTGTAGCCATGTGCCAGTAACCACAGCCTAGGCTACCTCTGCTGGGCCAGAAATAGCTGCCTGAACCAGGAGCTCACAGCACCATCCACTCTCATCACCAAAGCTATGCCCAGGAGAAGTCCCACGCTGCTCACAATGAAGCCCACAGCCTCAAAAATGAACCTGCAAAGAAAGGTGGAGAATCTCAGGAACAGCGTAGGTCTACTGCCTTTTCCCTGTAGAGGCAACCTTGGCCATCCTGGATGTTTAGGATCTTCATACTTTGTTCCAAGTTTCTCCCTCCCCACCACCTCTACTTCTCAAGCAAATCTACTCACTTAGGGGCAAACACTTTCCAGACCATGAGATGCCTGCGAAGGATGGAGGCTGCCAAGGCACAGGCCAGAATCTAGAGGAGGAGAGGAGGGGCCATGTTACTTGTGAAGGGGAGGAGGAAGCAGGGCAAAGGGAGAGTTGCTATAGGCCCCTGTAAAAAATGGAAATAGGAGAATAGTGCGTGTCAGTGGAAAAAATAGTGCATATCCTGGGCTAGGAGTTAGGAGACCTACTTCCCATCCTGCCCCAAGCACTGACTCACTATGTGACTTTGGGCAAGTCATTATCCATCTGTAATGCTAATACTCAGGCTCTGGCCCCAGGGTGGAGGAAGATACCAGTGCCACATCTGCTTCTAGAGGAAAGGAAGAGGATCCATGACCACAGTTTGGGAAGAAAATCCTGGCTATCACCTCAGTTTTTCCAGTCTGTCCACTGATAAAGTAATCCTCAAATGCAACTAGCAGGGTCCAGATCTAGGTTGTAGAGAGGAAACAATCCAGGACTAGGATTAAGGAGACCCAGGTTCAAGTCTCAGAGTTGCCATTTGAGGCCACTGGGCTTGAGCAACCACTTCACTTATGTGTACCTCAGTCAAGGCTCTCTCCCACGGTTTTGAAGGTCTGAAAGAAACTGATACACACCCATGGAGAAAGAACACCACTTCCTGATCTCTCTCCTACACCCACCTGAACACCAAGGATAAAGAGGTACTTGAGGCCCAGCTGCAGCAGTGCTGCATAGAAGTGGTGAGGCGCATCCCGGAGCCGCATCTCCATCAGTGGCTCCTCTTCCTCCTTAGGTCTGACTCTGGCTTCAGCTTCATTCCCTGGGGGCTGCTGTCTCTTCCGCAGCCCTTGACTCTCACACAGGAAAGGCCAGAGCAGGAGCAGTGGGCAACCTACTGCCTCGGGAGAGGGTATGGCTGGAATCAATGGGTCACCCTGGCTGGCTCAGGTTCCAATTAGCCTACGCCAAGGGGTGCCAAAGATCCAACAAACCCACATCTCTCCATTCAAATCCAGGGGTTTCCTCTCTTTCCACAAAGCCAGAGTAAATAATGGAAGCAAGTGAAGGAGGAGTGGGTACCTGCAAAGAGGAGGTGGGAGGCAAAAGTGTTGGCTCCCACTAGCAAAGCAGGCAGCCAAGTACAGGAGCCATGACCCTCTGGGAATCCCACGAAGGCTGCATGCCAATGGATGGCTGGAAAGACAGGCTGGTGGCCCGTGGAGTAGAAGGTCTGTGTGGCCATGAGGGCCCAGGCCGAGACTGCCCGCCATGGCACAGTAAAAGGACCTGGAAGAAAAGATATGCCACTTTACAGTCACTTCTTATTCCCTAATCCATAGGCTACTGCTCCATAGTCATATACTCCTACTACTTCAGTATCAATTCTCATACACACTCACATGCCCATCAGCCCAACATCCTCACAGTCCACACTCTAATTATTCTAATTCTCTCTGTGGTACAAAAGTGCCATCACGCTTATCTGAACCCTGCTGTGGTCAATCTCTTTCTTTCTCTCAAACACCTACGGCTCACTGTGCCATTATATATTCACAATTCACTACTTCTATCACTGGAAAATCAAGAAGTGTGCTCATAAGGATGCAGCATTTCCACAAGGAATCTTAGAGGACTCCTTGTCTTTCCTCTCCATGAACCCTGGGAACCAACAGGAGGGATCGATTCACTTGGCTATGGCAGATAAGAGAGAGGACACCAAGACCTTCCCAGCTGTATGGGGTATGGGACCCTCTGTCAAGCTCAGGAACATCAGGAACAACACCTCCTTGAAAACAAGAGGGGCCGAACTCACATCACTATTGTCTTTAGGTGAATCAGAGCTGAGATATTTACCAGGAGTGGTGATGGGTATCCCAGCAGCAAGCAGATGTAGAAGAAGGAAGCTCTGCAGAAACAGAAGCAGGAACACAAGGCTGATGCGCTCCGCATGCAACAGCAGAAGTGGGAAGGCCAACAGGGTGAGGGCTGTGACCATAGCAGCTGAGTAGACACTCCCCAACTGATAAGCAGCCACAGTTAGGGGACCCTGAGATTTGGTCCTCTCTAGCCGGCCCCGGAACTCCTCCTGCATGTGTCGGTAGATTTGAGGGACCACGTAATCCAGGTCAGCTTGAGAAGTGGGGGGGCCTGAGAAGGGAGTGAGGACAGTCCTGGTCCTTGGAGCGCCTGCCCCAGCCTTCACCAGCACCGTCACAGGCTTCCAAAGCAGCAGCGCGAGCCCTGAAGCAGCCAGCCCCGCTACAGCCCGAGGCAGCACCATGGATGCCCCAGAGACCAGGGCCCGGAGACGGGGGGGAGCCTCATCTGCCCCTGACGCCAATGCCCAGTAGGCAGCAGTACCCAATGCCATTAGGGGCAGTCCCCAGCGCACAAAGAGCATGGGTGGCTCGGGGCTCTTGAGATTACCATAGTGGCAAAGCCACAAGCGCACAGCAGCTAACAGGGCCACCAGTGCTGCCACGCAAGCTCCATACCACAAATTCTTGGCTCGACCACCCACCATAGATGCCAGAGGACTCAGCCAGGGAGAGGAGTGGCAAGCAGGTGTCTCTTCAGGGCAACGATGAAAAAGCCCAGCTAGCCTTGTACATAAAAGCAACCCAATTCCAAGCCTCAGGGCATATGCACCACTGTGCCGTGGGGGGTTTGTTGTGGCCGAAGTGCCAAGGCGGGGCATTGTGAGCAGCTTAGGTGGAAGCAGCTGGCCCTCCCAGTGAAGCTGGACAACCAGGAGCAGGATGAATGAGCCCAAAAGGAAGGGGGTGGCCCTGGCCTCAGCTACAACAAAACTATCGGAGAAGAACACAGCCAAGCGAAAGAGCAGGAGTAACAGCACGGGCCCAGGGATCGGAAACAGGGTTGCCAGAGGTCTCTTGGACCCCCAGCCAGCCCAGGCTTTCCACAGAAAAGGTAGGAATGAGCTCACTGCAGCCACAGCCCCTAGAAGCACTAGATCTAGCTTCAGCTCAATAATTCCCAGGAGTCCAGCATATGCTGTGGTCCCAACAAGGCCCCAGGCCACGGGTATCAGAAGTAGAGGGCGGAATGGAAAGTCTGGGGATATTGCCCACTGAGATGCCAGCAGGCAGATAAAGCAGGCAGCAACCAAGAGAGCAGCACCCCCCGCCATGCGGACCAGAGAGAAACGAGCCCAAGACTCGATGCACATGGCCCGAGCTCCCCGCAGGAACTGCTGCAGCTCAGCAATCACAGTCGGCAGTGTCGCCTCAGCCCCGTTGGGGCTCTGCAGAAGCCACTGGTAGTCAGCAGAGGCCTTGGAAAAGAGGTTCTGCAGCTGATGAAGCTCCTTAGCTTGAAGGTCCTGAGTAGCAGCGGAGTAGGTACGAAGAAATCGGGACACCTGGCAGAGAAAAGGTCAGAGGCCAAGGGGAACAGGTCAGAGACATAAATTGGGGCAGAGGCAAGAACAGGTATTACAAAAGGGGGTACGTGGAAGTCAAAGACCCAAACTTTGCCCAGGATGGGGGAAGGGAGGGATAACAGAAGAGGGATAGGTATGGAAGGTGGGACTAAGACTAGTCAAAGGACAATAGAGTGGTTCATTATGCTTCTTTCATGCCCACCCTCGCTCTGTCACCTGGAAACCCAGCCCACTTACCTACCTGCTGAGCATTGAGATGGAGAGCTGAGGCTTGGGCTAAAGCAGAGGAGTGGGGCTGGGAGTCCTCACCCCCTGAGAATAGCTCAGGCATCACTTCCCCAATGTTTCCAAATGGGATGGGCAGGCCCAGCAGCAGGGCCAGTGTGGGCACAAGGCTAACTTGAGGAATCACCTCTGGCTCCTAAAGGGAAATGACAGTGGTCGACAGATTCATTACAAAGCTGAAGTCAATGTTTGGGATGCCAGACATAGGGGCCTAGGTAAGAAATGAGAGTGGAGGATACCCAGGATAATGGATTTGGGGGCCTATAATAGAGGTATTCATGAGGATGCTGTGATGGTAACATGGGCTGATTACTGGGAGAACAGATGAGGAACATCCCAGGCCTCACCTCTGGTGGGGTGCTGGGGAAGAGTGCTGTGGGGCTATACAGAAAGAGTGCAGCTGAGACCTCCAGCTCACTGTCCCCTCCATGGTCTCCATTTGTGGTCATCCCATGGTCCCCAGCCACTACCAGCAGTGTGTCATTCTCCAGACGCTCCACAAGTCCCCTGGGGGCCAAGAAATGTGTCAGGAGTAGAAACAAATAAATATTTTCCTCAAAAAGAAAAAAGATTTTTCTCAGGGGCCTGTTCATCCCCAGCTATAACTCCATTAGTAAGGCCTAGACCTTTGGCAAAGAGACAGGTCCTCAGCCATGATCCTGATGCACAAAGCTACACATTGAGTTAATCAAGATGGATGGGGCCTCTAGCTTTAGCAGAAGGCCTAGAGAAGACAGAATTCAGCCAGGAAAGAAGCTCTAAGAGCTTCTTCTCCTGGGACCACATATCCTGAGATTCTCAGATACAAACCCACTCCCCCAGCCAATGCCCCACACTCACTGGATGACCTGGTCCATCTGGCTAAGTTTCTTGGCCATTTCAGGGTGGTGAGGGCCATGCTTGTGGCCACAGTGGTCCACACCCAGGAAGTGAGCAATCAGCACGTCCCATTCACCACTGTCCACTGTGAAGGGGAGAACAATGAGCACAGAAGACTAAGACCCACTCCTCAACCCCAGCCAGGCTTTGACACTCCTCTATGTCCAGGGATACAAGCCCAAGCTGTTACACCCATTGGAGGCTCGGAATTTGTGGACTAAAGCAGTCCTCCCCAGCTCCCAGTCTTAGAACTACGTGCTCTGGCCCCATGCTCACTGGTGGGGTAGAGGTGTTCCAGGATGCCATTGTCCACTGTGTCTAGGTCTCTGACATTGAAGGATGGGAAAAAGAAAGCTTTGGAGAAAGCACCAGGGAAAAGGTCTTTCCAGGTATCATCTCCCATGAAGACTACACGCCTTCCTGCAGGGACATGAAAGAGAGGTCAGAGCCTGAGCAAACGTCAGGGTCAGGAGAAAACAGGAAAAGAGGCCCTTGAAAGACCCATCAGAAGTTCCAAACATGTAACCTAAGAAGTACAGCAATTCCATACAGCAATCTTTATCCTTCAGGGCCTAACATTTTCCACCAGAAAGCTTTCCCTGATAACCATACTCCACCCAGACCTCACACTTACCCTTCCTACAAAACACTCTGCTAGTTCTGTATCTGGGTATCTCTACTGATTTGTTTTTCCTGGGTGTATCCTGCTTCTTCCAAGCCAATGAATGAACAGGGCCTGTATTTCTCTGCTTTCTTCTCCACACTTACAAGCCAAGATCCACATCTTCTCTTCTTCCCTTCTCCCTTTTACTGAGAGGTCCCCAAGAATAAAACTTGCACTCCATTCAGATTAGAAGCTTCATAGGATCAAAGCCCAGATCCCTTTTCCTCTGTCCCCCAAACTGAGCTCCCCACAAGCAGGGCCCTGGCCTCTTTCTTCTCCTCTGTTCCCTTACACCATAGTCAAGTGTGCATCTGGGCACCCAAAGGTCAGACTCCCTGACTTCAAATTTTGAAGAAATTTGCCAGGGTACTTCTGGTCTTCAAAGTGGCCCACACTGACCTGCACTGGTGAGCTGCTTAATGAGATTGTCTTCCACTATGGCGTGGCTGGCAAAGTTACTACCAGCATCAATAAAGGTAGGCAGTGAGCCAGTGGTGAGGGCCTTGAGGCGCTGCATGGTGGTGGTAGGAGGGTCAACCTGAGATCGGTAGAGCCGGGCATGGTGGGGCTGAATCTCCAGGATCCTCTGCAAGGAGCTTAGTTTGCCCAGGAAGGGTAGGGAGACAGGAGGCTCTCCAGGCACATGTGAGTGCTGGGGCTGGGCAAAGTCAAATCGCAGAGCATCTATTAGCACCAACACAACCCGCGAAAATCGGGAAGCCATCCAGCAGGCCCCAGGTTTCCCTTGGCTCCCCCATGGCAGGGACCCAGGGCCTGGGGGCTCTTGGCAGCTGCTATAGTTGGTGAGCTCCAAACGGGTGAGCAGGAAGCCACTGGTGAAGAGGGCAATGCCAGCGTAGAAGACGAAGCAGACCCAGGCCAGGAAGAGCAGCACTGAGGCTTTCTGCATCCTGATAGGGGTGGGGAAGGAAATTCATTACTGTGGGGCAAAGAACCAGTGGATATTCTAGTCCCTGAATACAAGCCCAGCTAGAATCACTTCCTCCCGGACTTTCCCGGAGATAAACTGTCCCATAGCCAACCCCTCACAATATTACTCTCCTGCTATTTCCAGGCTGGGCGTGGTGGCTCACGCCTGTAATCCCAGCACTTTGGGAGGCAGAGGCGGGCGGATCACCTGAGGTCAGGAGTTCGAGACCAGCCTGGCCAACATGGTGAAACCCGTCCCTACTAAAAATACAAAAATTGGTGGCGGGCACCTGTAGTCCCAGCTATAGGGGAGGCTGAGGCAGGACAATTGCTTGAATCGGGGAGGCGGAGGTTGCAGTGAGCAGAGACTGCGCCACTGCACTCTAGCCTGGACAACAGAGGGAGATGCCGTCTCAGAAAAATAAAAAAGCTATTTCCAGGCCCCACCCCAGATCTACTGAATCAGGATCTTCGAGGGGTAGAGCATAGGAATGTTCACATGTACACGCAGGAAATGCTAATGCTGAAAACACAGTCACGAGGGAAAGTTATTCCAATTGGTAGCCAGGCTCTCTTACAGGCCGTTTCTGCACCTCTCCCCTCGCCAATCTCAACACCCACTAGGCTGGAAAGGGATCAAAGCCGCAGGGAAACCCGGGCCCAGCCAACGACGCCGCCTGGTGGGCACCGAGGGGACGAAGGGGAGGAATCACGCTCCGCTTCCGGGAGGCTAGGTTCGCCAGGAGACCTGAAGCATGACCTTCGCCACGCAACGAGGCTGGGGCGCGGGTCGAGAGTCGGTTGGGCCTCGCTGGAACCCAGGCGTGCAACTGGCTCTGCCTCCTCCGGTAGCTACCCAGCCTCCCGCTGGGCACCCTAGCCGCGGTACTGACCACCCTTGGTTGGGAGCTAAGGGAAAGAGGAGACTCCCTTGTTTCAGGGTGAGGGGACTACGTGGGCTTGAGGTTCTCCGCAGACCCTGGCTCACCTGCAATGGCACCCGGAAGTGCGGCGGCGGCGGTGCCTGCGGCCTGGCACCACAGAGAAGCGCGTGCCAGAGAGGCCCGCCGGTGGCTCCATCGCCATCTGCCGGCATCTCGGTGGAAGTTTGGCCAGGAGCGTGGGGCTGGCCAGAGAGTTTCATGGGAGATTTAATAATTGAAAATTGGGAACAGGGGACCAAGCTGGAGAGTTCACGGAACCACTGTCCATTCATGGTTACGACTAAGAGCACGGCTGCTGGAGTCAAACTTGACTTGAATCCTAGCTCGGCCGCACATATTGTCATTATTAGGCATTACCTCATCTGTAAAATGGAGATAATACTTATTTTTCCCTTTTTGCTTAGCTAAGTCCAACCGAGATTTCATTCTCCTCTCAAAGCCTCTGAATCTTACAACTGGATAATTAAGCAAATAATCCTTCGGAGTGGAGGAGGGGAGGCTGGGCGCCAGTGGCTTACACCTGTAATCCCAGCAATTTGGAAGGCCAAGGCAGGTGGATCACCTAAGGTCAGAAGTTCGAGACCAGCCCAACGAACATGACGAAACACTGTCTCTACTGAAAATACAAAAGTTACCCGGGCGTGGTGGCAGGCGCCTGTGATCCCAGCTACCTGGGAGGCTGAGGCAGGAGAATCACTCGACCCCGGGAGGCAGAGGTTGCAGTGAGCCGAGATTGCACCACTGCATTCCAGCCTCAGCGACAAAGTGAGACCTTGTCTCAAAAAAAAAAAAATGAGTGGAGGAGGGAAAAACAATCCAATTAATGGGCAAAGGATTTGACTAGACATTTCTCCAAAGAAAATATACAAATAGCCAATAGACACATGGAGAGAGGCTTATTATAAGCCATCAGGAAATGCTGGAGATACTGCTTTGAACCCACCAGTATGGCTATAATCAACAAGTGTTGGCAATGAGGAGGAGGAATTGGAACCCTCATACACTGCTGGTGGATTGTAAAAACAGATAATTCAAAACGATAAACATAATTATCAAATGACCCAACAATTTCAGTCCTAGGTATAAACCCAAGAGGAATTAATACTTATGTCCAAACAAAAACTTGTACATAAATGTTCATAGTAGCCTTATTCGTGGCTGGGTAAGTGGCTCACACCTGTTATCCCAGCACAAAATTTACCCAGGTGTGCTGGCATGTGCCTGTAGTACCAGCTACTCAGGAGGCTGAGGTGGGAGGATCACCTGAGCCTGGGGAGGTCAAGGCTGCAGCGAGCTGTGATCTCACCACTGCACTCCAACCTGGGTGACAGAGTGAGACCCTGTCTCAATAAATAAATAAATAAAATAGTAGCCTTATAATAACCAAAAGGTGGAAACCGAAATGTCCATTACTGACAAATGGAAAAATAAAAAATGGTGTATTCATACAATGGAATATTGTGGAGGGGGGCTGTGAAGCAGTCTAAAATTAAAATCATGGTGGTAGCACAATTCTGTGAATATACTAAAGGTTACTACGTTTATATTTTAAATGAATGAGTTGTATGATGTGTGAGTTATATCTCGAACTCCTGGGCTCAACCTTCCAGACTCAGCCTCCCAAAGTGCTGGGATTACAGGCATGAGCCACCATGCCCAGCCTGATGTGTGAATATTTCAATAAAGCCACTATTAAAAAACAAAACAGACTCCCAGCACTTTGGGAGGCCAAAGCAGGTAGATCCCCTGAGTCCAGGAGTTCAGGACCAGTCAGGCCAAAGTAGTGAAATTCCATCTCTACAAAAAAAATACAAGGCCGGGCGCGGTGGCTCAAGCCTGTAATCCCAGCACTTTGGGAGGCCGAGACGGGCGGATCACGAGGTCAGGAGATCGAGACCATCCTGGCTAACACGGTGAAACCCCGTCTCTACTAAAAAAAAAAAAAAAAAAATACAAAATTTAGGTGGACATGGTGGCAGGAGCCTGTAGTTCCAGCTACACCAGAGGCTGAGATGGATGATGGCTTAATCTGGGAGGTAGAGACTACAGTGAGCCTTGATCAGGCCACTGCACTCCAGTCTGGGCACCAGAGTGAGGCCCTGTCTTAAAAGGCCAGCCAGGCACAGTGGCTCATGCCTATAATCCCAGCACTTTGGGAGGCCGAGGTGGGCAGATCACCTGTGGTCAGGAGTTCAAGACCAGCCTGGTCAACATGATGAAAACCTGTCTCTACTAAAAATACAAAAATTAGCTGGGCATGGTGGCGGATGCCTATAATCCCAACTACTCAGGAGTTTGAGGCAGGAGAATCACTTGAACCTAGGAGGCGGAGGTTGCAGTGAGCCAAGATTGTGCCACTACACTCCACCCTGGGCAACAGAGCAAGACTCCCTCTCAAAAAAAAAAAAAAAAAAAAAAAGCCAGGCACGATGACTCACACCTGCAAGCCCAGCACTTTGGGAGACTGAGGCTGGAGAATCAGTTGAAGTCAGGGATTGGAGATCAGCCTGGCCAACATGGTAAAACCCCAACTCTACTAAAAATTACAAAATTTAGCCAGGTGTGGTGGTATGTACCTGTAGTCCCAGCTACTCAGGAGGCTGAGGCAGGAGAATTGCTTGAAGCCAGGAGGCAGAGGCTGCAGTGAGGCCGAGATCATGCCACTGCACTTCAGCCTAGGCGACAGAGCGAGACTCCGTCTCAAAATGAAACAAAGCCTGTCCACTGGTTTCTCATCTCAGAGTAAAAGTTCTTGCATTGGCTCTACATGGGCCTGCACACTATTTGCCTCTTCCCCTTCTGATTCATCTAGCTGCCACTTCTTTGCTTCACTCACTCTGTTCCATCCGTAGCAGCTCTGCCTCAGGGCCTTTGCATTCAGTTCCCAATGCTGAAATAGATCTCCATCACCTTAATATTGAAGCTCAACTGTAACATCGGGGAGGCTTCCTGGAATCCCCTACTTTACTAGTACAGCACCCCCCACCACCACAACCTCTGGAAAAATTTCCCCTCTCGCTTCCTTAATTCCTTCCATAGCACAACGCATCAGCATCTGAAATTCTACACATATTTATGGTTTGTCCCCTCCAAGTAGAATGTGAGCTCATTGAAGTCAGGGAATTTTGTTTTCTTCATTACTATATCCTCAGCACCTAGCATAGATTTGAGGTTCAGATACTGACCAAATGAATAAAGGAATACGTTAATCAAAAAAAATGTTGAGTTATTCTTCCACCTTCATCCCCACAGCCCCTTATCTCAGTTCAGGCCTCATCCCTTCTCCAGGATCACTGAGGCAGCCTTCTCACTGTCCTCCCAGCCTCCTCTCTCTCCCTACTACCCCTTCTCTACATTGCAGCAAGACAGCTCTAACTAAAACATCGTTGTGATTACTTTTCTTTTTTTCTTTTTTGTAGAGATAGGTTCTTACCATGTTGCCCAGGCTGGTCTCCAGCTCTAGGGCTCAAGTGATCCTCCCACCTCAGCCTCCCAAAGTGCTGGGATCACAGGTATGAGTCACTGTGCCTGGCCAATGTGATGTTTTATCTTAAAATTCTTCATGGGAAGGGGAAAAAAACCCTTCATAGGCTGGGCACAGTGGCTAATGCCTATAATCCCAGCACTTTGGGAGGCTCAGGCGGGCAGATCACGAGGTCAGGAGTTCGAGATCAGCCTGACCAATATGGTGAAACACCATCTCTACAAAAAATACAAAAATTAGCCGGGAATGGTGGCACATGCCTGTAATCCCAGCTACTCAGGAGACTGAGGCAGGAGAATCGTTTGAACCCGGGAGGCGGAGGTTGCAGTGAGCCAAGATCGTGCCAATTCACTCCAGCCTGGACAACAGAGGAAGACACTGTTTCAAAAAACAAAACAAAACAAAACAAAAAAAACCTATTACCCTAGGGATAACGTCCAACCCCTTCAACAAGAATCTCGCTCCTTGTGACTTGGCCCTAGCCATGTAGTCACATCCCCCTTAACACAATACCCTTCAGCCAACTTCTTCAAGCAGTGAGCCTTTGTATATAGTCAAGGACCTGACTTGGTGAAAACTTGCTAACTCTTCCAGCCTGAGCTCAATGGCAGTCAGCAACGCTGCTATTCATAAGCTGATATGCTCCTCCCACCAAGATCCCTCAGCCAGAACTTTCCTCTACCACGGCATTTATCACTTTTTTTTAATTTTTTGGACAGAGTCTCGCTCTGTCCCCCAGGCTGGAGTGCAGTGGCATGATTTCGGCTCACTGCAAACTCCGCCTCCCGGGTTCACGCCATTCTCCTGCCTCAGCCTCCTGAGTAGCTGGGACTACAGGCGCCCCCTACCGCACCCGGCTAATTTTTTGTATCTTTTTTTTAGTAGAGACGGGGTTTCACCGCGGTCTTGATCTCCTGACCTTGTGATCCGCCCGCCTCGGCCTCCCAAAGTGCTGGGATTACAGGTGTGAGCCACCACACCTTTTTTTTTTTTTTTTTTTGAGAGAGTCTCACTTTGTCGCCAGGCTGGAGTGCAATGGCATGATCTCGGCTCACTGCAGCCTCCACCTCCCAGGTTCACGCAATTCTCCTGCCTCAGCCTCCTCCCAAGCAGCTGAGACTACAGGCACATGCTACCATGCCCAGCTAATTTTTGTATTTTTAGTAGACAGAGTTTCACCATGTTGGCCAGGATGGTCTCAATCTCCTGACCTCATGATCTGCCCACGTTGGCCTCCTAAAGTGCTGGGATTACAGGTGTGAGCCACTGCGCCCGGCCACATTTATCACTTTCTATCACTGCTTCCTGTCTGTCTTCCCTACCTGACCTTCTATTCTGTGAAAGCAGGGACCACTGGGTTTCAGGTATTTTTGTAATCCAGTGTCTAGTAATGAGCTTGGCACTTGGTAGACATTTAATGTTTTTGAATAAATGAATGAGGAGTACCCTCAGTCCCTGAAAACCCTTTAAGTATGCCAGTGCAGGGTAGTACTTTCCCATGAAAAAACCCCACACACCTGCCTCAAATGTACAGCCCCACACTTAGCAGAAAGGGGACTTCACTTCCCAGCCAGCAGTTCAGTGAACATGTGGTTTAACTCTTCCACCCTATCCCACAGTTTCTCTTGAAGACAAAAAATATAGTTTCACTTTACAAAAAGTTCACTCTTGTTCATGGAGGCATCATGCTGACAGGACTGGATCCAAGGAAAATGCTAGTGACTTTACCAACTTCATTCCCCAATCAAAGAGGACAGGTTTTGGTTTGCCACTGGTGAGTTTATTACATGACTAAAGTTCAAATAAAAAAATAAAAAACAAAATCTTGGCAGGGAAGCTAGAGCCAGAATCAGGAAAATCTGCTTCCTTATCCCCAGACTCCCTGGCCAAGCCCAGCTCCACTAACTCATCTTGACTCGATCAAGTTCCTCATCAAGACTTGCATCTGTACCCTGGACATCTCTGCTGTTCCCACTGGAGACCGAGTCTGGAGTCCCTGGCACTGGGGGTTTGGTGAGGGCTCCATAGACACCCATGGCCTGAGGAGAGGAACAGAGAGAGTACCATGAGGACACTTGACAGAGGTGCAGCCCAGCCCACCAATGGCTAAAAGGGAAAAGATGGCATGGAGGCCAGTGAATTAGTTTTCCTTTCTCCCTCTCTCAAACCTGTCTTGTAAGCTCTGGGGTTGATTTTAGGAATCTTACAAACCATCAGAGTAAAGTGACTCTCAGAATACCAGCACAGGTATCTACCAAAAAAAGGTATCTCAAGAACTTCCATATTTGCAGGACTGAGTGGAGATGTTTCATTCTTAGATTCCATCTCTACAAAGAATGAAGGGATGTCTAGGGCCAAGGCATTCTTAAGACCTTTATGGCCGGGCGCAGTGGCTCACACCTGTAATCCCAGCACTTTGGGAGGCCGAGGCGGGTGGATCACCTGAGGTCGGGAGTTCGAGACCAGCCTGACCAACATGGAGAAACCCCGTCTCTACTAAAAATACAAAATTAGCTGGGCGTGGTGGCACATGCCTATAATCCCAGCTATTAGGGAGGCTGAGGCAGGAGAATTGCTTGAGCCTGGGAGGCGGAGGTTGTGGTGAGCCGAGATCGTGCCATTGCACTCCAGCCTGGGCAACAAGAGTGAAACTCCACCTCAAAAAAAAAAAAAAAAAAAAGGCCTTTATGGTATCTAAGTGTTGATGACGGTGGTGGGGTCTCAGTTCGGTCCCTGGCACAGGTGCTCTGTGCTGGGTCCTCAGAGAGCTCTAACCTGAGCCACCATGCTGGTGACATCGCCGGGATTGGAGGGCAGTAGGATAGTGTTGGAGTCCTTGGCCAGTTTGGAGAACGCGCTGACATACTGCTCGGCCACAGTCAGTGAAGCTGCTGCATCTCCATTCTGTGACCACAGGGGGATAAAAATCAGAGATTATAGATACGGAGAAGAAGGGGTGGATGGGGAATGAAGAAAGCAGTTCACAATAAAAAGGACTATGTAATCTGGTTCAACAGAGCCCACAGAGGCAGGAACTCTCCTTAAGCATAGATAAGAGAACCCCTTCCACTGTCAATTCCTGTCCCCCATTCCCACCCAGGGGCCTCTCACATGTTGTGTCAGAGCTGCAGCCAGGATTCGAATAGCTTCAGCTTTAGCCTTGGCCTTGGCTAGAACGGCACTGGCCTCTCCTGCAAGAGAAGGGACAGAGCTTGCTTGACCCATGAAGTCAAAGTGCCCAAAGATTCTGCCCCAGCACCAATCTTCAAAGGCCCATGCCTTGCTCCTCCCTCAGCCTCTACCCTCTCCTGACCTGCTGCCTGATTTATCTGTTCAGCCTTTTCTGCTTCGGAGGCCAGGATCTGGGCCTGTTTCTTCCCCTCTGCCACATTGATGGCCGACTCTCGGGTCCCCTCAGACTCTAGAACTGTGGCCCGTTTCCGCCGCTCTGCCTCCACCTGGAAGCCCGCAACAATCCCAATCAACAAGCCAAGGGAAAGTTATACAGACCTGCAACTCTACCCATCATAACAGGAGGGAAGTCTGGATCCTCCTGGGACTGGAGCACCCTGAGGTCCTTTTCCTACCCCTCCTTGGCTCCCACCTGCATCTGCATAGACTCTTTCACCCGGGGTGGCACATGGATATCCTTGATCTCATAACGGAGGCAGCGGATACCCCAGCAGTCAGCAGCTTGGTTGATGGCATCCACAATGCTGGCATTCAGGGACTCCCGTTCCTGGAAAAAGAGAGGTATAAGCCCCACAGCTTCAACTTACCTATCAAGGGCCTACACTGAGAAGGGCCTGGGACTGATCTTGACCTTCAGAAAAGATTGAGTGTCAGGTTTGTGTCTTCAAACCCTAACTCTGGCTCAGATCTGCTTACCCGGAAGACTTTGTCCAGAGAGAGTTTGCCGAGCTCTGATCTCATGGTTGTTTGAGCTAGCTGGGTGACGGCATACTCAGGGTCCTCCACACCATAGCTTGCCTGAAACGGACACGAATAGTGTAAGAAGCTTGGGCACAAGATTTTAGTGAAGAGGGCAACTGAAAAGGCTAGATAAAGTAGGGGGCAGATACCTTGTAAGGGTCCATGATGCGCAGGTAAAGGACTCCATCAATTTGCAGAGTTACATTGTCTGTAGAACCAGGAGAGAAAAGGAGGAAAGTCAGGCCTCTAGGTCCCAACCAGTTCTCTCTCCTAAGCTGTGGATCTACAGCAACCACATCCTAATAGCCTCAGAGCACCCATGTCACCCTGAACCCCTCACCGAGAGTCACAGCCGACTGCTCAGGCACGTTGATGACAATTTCCTTGAGACTCTGCACATATCGGATCCGGTCTAACACAGGGATGAGGATGTTCAAACCCTGGGAAGAGGAGTCATGGGTCCTCAGAAGGATGGGAACTATTGGGTTGAGACCTAAGCTAGTCCTGGAGTATGTAGGGAGTCAACACATGGAACATGCCCAGAAAAGCAGCAGCTGCTACCAAGAAAATAAGTCCTCATAAGGCTGAAGTGTCACTGGTAAGAAAACCCAAGAGAATAGGAATGCAAGACTAGGCCCCTGAATGGAAGGGAGAGTCATGAGAATCGGAGCCGGCAGAATAGCCATCTCAATGCAGACTGAGAGGTAGGGCTGAGAGAGTGGGCAGAGGAGATTCCCAAGAATGGGGACTGTGAGATGCATAGGAAAAGGTGGTAACATGGGGATGATGGTCAGCAGCCTCGGCCCTGTCAGGTCTGGCCTACAGAGTCGGGAGCTAACAGTGCGGGCAGGCCCAAAAGAGGTCCTCCCGACACTCCATGTCGTGAGGGATTGGTCATCTGGCTGGCCCAGGATGGGCAGAAGAGGTTCTCACAGGCTCCAGGATCCGGTGGAATCGGCCCATTCGCTCCACCACCCAGGCCTCCTGCTGCGGCACGAACAGTACCACGGTGTTTCGGGGCAATCCAGAGGAGGCGCGGCGCGGAGCGCGACCAGAAGCCTGCAGAGAGCCCTGAAAGAAAGAAGAGGGTGAGCAGAGATCCCATCTGGCCAAACACGCCGCCCCTCGGTCCTGAAGGTATCTCCATAAACCACGACCCTCAGGATCCTCGGAGAGAGAATCACATGGGGACCATGACCTCTGACCCCAGTCCTCTCCGAAAGTTGGAAGTTCGCTCTTTCCCAGCGGAGGACCCAGGTGATCTCTGTCCCGACCCTCTGGATAGGTTGCCTCGCTCTCACCCTCAGCAAAAGGGCCCCAGTGCCCCGCGCCGCGCGCGCCAGCATTTCCCACCGCCGCAGCGACCTCCGGAACCAACGAGACGAGCGGAGCGGTTGCTCCCAGAAGCCTACCCGAGCCTTTCCTCTTGCAGTTCCGCTCCCCCGAATGTACTTCCGGCCGTTCCCTACTCCTTTCAACACTCACCCAATCAGCGTTACTTGGTCGAACGGCGCATCAAGTTGTTCCCTGGGAAACGCAGACCTTCAAGAGAAGGCCGAAGGCTGCGGTTGTTCTGGGTTTAGCTGTTCGCGACCAAGATCCCCGGCCTGATGGTCAAATTATTTTTCGCGTGCATATCACTCAGACACCACGCACTGAATTCTTCACCCTCACCCGAGACTCAGTTTGCCCACCAGAGCGTAGAATCGCCCCCATCCGTCACCATAGCGACGAGTGGATTGAGCTGACTCGTTGCCACGGTTGCCATAGTGACATTCTATAGTAGTCCCGCGGTGTTGTGCCCAGGACTCCCACTGGGGACTGACCCCAATCCCGTTGCCATGGAAACTGGGCCTAACATTGCCTGGCGATTGGGACGAGATTTTCCCCTCCCCTCTTTCCTCAAAGACACTACAGCTCCTTCCCTCTCTTTCCAAGCAAGGTTTGTTATGCCCGGTCTTAAATACCGAGTCCAGCAAACAGCCTCAACGTTCAACCTTGTCTGGAGCACGTCACCTTGCACACATCCCTGATGTTCTGGTAGTCAAGGTGACTCCGTAGTCACCTCCATTTTACATATGAGGGCACTGAAGTTCTGAAGGGCTAAAGTCATTAACAGAACCAGTATCAGAATCCTGATCTACAATTCAGAATTCAGCTTCTAGGACTCAACTTTACCCACCAACCCCTCCGAAAGGAGCAAGACCAGGCCCCAGGAATCAGCAGGGACTAGCCTAAGACCTCATGGGCCCAGGCCTGTTGCCTCCTCTCTGGTAGAAAGGGCTGAGTCCCAGCTCCAGGAAGGCCCTCTATCCCCCTTCGCACCCTCTCCCCAACAACAACAACAAAAGTAGAGCTTAGTTCAAGTTTCCAAACAAGAATTTATTCTTTCTTTTTTAATCTTTTTTTTTTCTAAAAAAAAGTACCAGGTACAATTTTTTCCTGTTTCTGATTTGCTTTGTTTTTTCAAGTTTCAGCAAATGCTTGTTCCCCTCAGCCCAGCCTCAGGAGTCAGGACTGAGGCTGGGTCAGAGTCTGGAGTGGGGAATGGGGTAGTTTGGAACCACATGACTGAGTTTGAGGGGTGCCCCTCACCCCAGCTGAGGTAGGTGGGTCAGAGTCTGGCCAGGTGAGTGGAGGCACCCCAGTGCTTGGCCCTGACTCTGCCCCCTGGACACCTTCTTCAGTCAGGACCCCAAAGCAAGGAGACACAGGCAGGAGGAGAGGGACAACTGGAGTCTGGAGCCCTAGGTGAGGGGTGGTTAACCCCTGTGTGTGTGCATACATGTACACTCTCTCACACACACACACCACACAAAGACAAGCTCATGTACACACACAAACACCTAACTTGGCTTTCAGAGATAGGTCAGAGGGTAGGGGAAGTGAAGGGACTAGGGGAAGGACAGGGGAAACTGAGTCTTTGGCTACTGACTCAGTCCCTCAGGAATAGCCCCTCTTCCCTCAGCTGAGGGAGAGCAGTTCTCCTCCTACCCCCGGCGTAAGCCTCTTCAACTCTTCAGGTTGGAGCAATATCTGAGAGTGGGAAGTGGGGGGAGTGATGCCAATTATCAGGTGTGGGAGGTTACCAAGGCAATCCAATTTGAATAAATTATAAATTAAAAATAAATAAAATAATAAGTGGCCCCTGCCCAGGATGGGGAGGCAACGCTGGCATAACTTGCCTGGGAACTTGGGACAACCTCAGGGTAGCTCCGGTTCCTCCCTACCTAAGCTGGCCTGGGAAACCCAAGGGAGGGGACAGGCACATGGAGTACCCGAGTAGGGCAGGGTGTAGTAAGGATCAGAAGCTTTAAACACCCAAATAATCCGTTTGGGCAAGAGCATGGTGAGGGCTTTAATTCAAGCCTGAAGGGTCTCTTGCTGTCTCTCCATATATGTTCTCTAAGATGGAGCAGGATGGGCAGGTCGTTAGGCCGCATGGATTCAGAGTGCTGGCAATCAGGGCAAAGGTGAATAACGTGGATTATGAGGGGCCTCGGTCACAGCCTGCAGTTCGTAAGGGAGCCCTGTGTCCAGCTCCAGGCTCCGGCGGGAAAAAAGCAGGCGGATATCTCCATGCAGGCTTAAGCGGCCTGAGCGGGAGCTCCGGAACCTGGAGGAGGACAATGTTATCAAAGTAAGAATGCAGGCTGGGTGCAGTGGCTCATGCCTGTAATTCCAGTGCTTTGGGAGGTCCAGGTGGGAGGACTGCTTGAGCCCAGGAGTTGGAGACCAGCCTGAGCAACATAGCAAGACTCTGTCTCTAAAAATAAATAAATAAATAAATAAATAAATAAATAAATATATATATATATATATATATATATATATACACACACACACACACAAATTTAAAAATAAACCAAGCAAGAATCCAAACAGTATCGAAGCAAGGAGAGATCCTCTTCAGGGAAGGGATACCTGGGCCTCCCCAGCCATCCCTGGGCCCTCTCCTCACCTGAGGTGCAGCAAGTAGCAGAGGAGGCGGTGGGTGGGGTTAGCATTTCCCTCCTCACCCACAGGCACCAAAAAGAGGCGATGGCGCAGGAAGGTCATGTGGGCAGCAGGCATGTCCGAGAAGTCAAAGGTCACGAGGAACATCTTTACCACAGTCTGGTTGGGGTTAAATAAGGTCTGGGGACAGGACAGTCAAGGTTGGTACAGCCTGAGGGCTGCTTTCCTCTCTCCCCACTCCCACTCCCTCAGGGCAAACTCACCACTTGGACGGTGCCCACCTTGGGCACGCTGTAACCCTTCCTCCCCAGGGGGTTCAGATCCACGATGCCCTGGGAAGGCCAGGGAGCCATCAGTCAAGGTGGGGACTGGGAAAACTCTGAGCCCTAAATACATGTCCCTCTCCACAGTCTCTCACCCTGAACCTGCCCCTGCCCTACACTAGAGTTCTCCTCACCTGGCCCTGACTCACTCCTAGGTGAGGAATAAGTAAAAAATACCTCTTGCCCCCAGCCCCGCCCCAATTCCTTATCCTCCTGATGAGCTGACTGTGGGGTTGGAGTCAAGGCATACCAGGAAGGGAGCCGGGGCATTTTGCTCAGAAACATCAAAGAATGTGACAGTGACAGGCAGCGTGACATGCTGGGGGCAGTATGACCCACTAGCTCCAATTTCTGCTGTGAAGCCCTCAATGTGGCCAGATGGTGCAAAACGTCCTCGCAGCAATGATTCCTGGGATCAGGGTAGGGAAAACACATTATGAGAGAGATGCCAATTCTTTTCCTTATCCATCCAAGCCACGTTCCACCATCCCACCTCTCCCAGGACCCCCACAATCACAAAGCCCGAGGGAAGCTACCTCAAAGTTGCCCAGCAGGGTACGGCTGACAGCAGGAGTAGGAACAGGGGAGGCACTGGGGGGGCTCAGCAGGCCTGGCCCCTTCCGGAGGCTTCGAAGGGGGCTCCTGGTAGAGGAAGGGACACACAGGGGGTTGGCTTGAGGTATTCTGGGATTCCTGCTCATGTCCTTGAACTCCACCCTTTGCCACTATCTAGGGCTTCTGCCCTGGGGTCCCCTACTCCAATGCTGGAAAGATTACAGACTTCTGTCCCCATTCTCAGGGACAGGGTAGAGCAAAAAGCTGGTCACTTACAGCTTCAGGCGACGGGCTCCTTTCAGCCTCCGCCCCATGGGACTGCAGTCTGTTGGGTCCTATGGAGAGAAATGATTGGGAAAAGAGACAGGGTGAAAGCCACGTATGTTTTGGGGCAGAAGCTCATCACAAACTCTCAAAGGAACACCCCGCCCCCTGGGCCTCCACCTTTACCCACACAAATATCCACGTAAGAGTACATGAAGGACAGGCGCAGTGGCTCACACCTGTAATCACAGCACTTTGGAAGGCCGAGGTGGGTGGATCACTTGAGCTCAGGAGTTTGAGACCAGCCTGGGCAACATGGCGAAACCCCATTTCTACCAAAAATACCAAAAATTAGCTGGGTGCAATGTCATGTGCCTGTGGTCCCAAATATTTGAGAAGCTGAAGTTGGAGGATTGCTTGAACCTGGGAGAAGGAGGTTGCAGTGAGCTGAGATTGAGCTGAGATTGTGCCACTGCACTCCAGCAATGATGGAGTGAGACCCCATCTCAAAAAAAAAAAAAAAAAAAAGTAAATGAACTCCTTTATTGGCTTACCAAAACAGGCTCTTTGGGCCCAGGCAGCAGGTGGCTCCAGAAGGATGTGGCTTTGGCATCAGAACTGTTGGCAGCAGTAGGGTGGCCCAGGGATCCCCGGCGCCTCCGGGGGGCTGGCCCCTCTTCCTCAGAGCTGACATCTGGGGCTTCTCCAGCAGGAAGCAGCCTTCGCTTGGTGGGGCAGGGGCCTGGAGGTCCAGGGCCAGGGGGTGTGTGCTCGGGACTGTGCCCATTGGCAGTGCCAGGGGACTCCCTAGGCCAGAGGCTACCCCCATTGCCCACCCCAGCCACTGGGCTCTTACCCCCTATTTGTGCAAGACTGTGCAAATCAGTGTCAAGTGTGTGCAGCTGGCCTGGAGGGGCTGGCCCTGGGGACTCCCCCAGGGACCCCTGTCCCCCTGGATCTGGGGAGGCCCAGTCTCTGGTGTGCAAAGTATTGCAGGAAGCATTTGATGGGGGGCAGGGGGGACTCCAGGTCCCTGAAGTCCAAGATGAGGTGACACTACCTCTCTGTTCCACAACACAGAGGCCACGGTGGGAGAAATGCTGGCTGGCCACACCTAGTCCCAGCCCCAGTCCCTCTGGGCCCAAGAGCCCCACAGTGGATGGTTCTTCAGGGGGTAGTCCCTCTCTGGCCCCCAGCCCAGGGCCTCTCTTCAGCTCCCGGGGACCCTCAGTGGGTGGGGCTTGTCGTTTCAGGGCCCTATGAGGCTCAGAGGTACCAGTCGGAGGGGAAAAGATGGATACCTGGTAGACCCCGGGGGATGTCGCCCCCCCCTGCTGGGCTGTAGCCCATGAGCAGGCCACCCTGGAGGGCCCCCTGCCTGACTGGAGGCTGTGAAGGGCCAGCCTCTGGCTCTGAGGATGGAGACGGCTCCGCCTGCACGTGGCGCATGAAGCCCCCCTTGGGTCAGGGGGGCCCCCCAACACGGCCTTTATGCTGGGCCTGGGCTGGGGACATCTGTGTAAGAGAAAAGAAGAAAAGGTGGTCAGGGGAATCAATGAGTATTCTTCCTTCCAGCTGAGTTTCAGACCCTCTCCTTGCCTGAAGGGGTGACTTTGATGGGTTCCCAGGGATGAATGTGTACAAATCCCTGGATGGACTAATGGAATATAGAGACCACTCTCAGAACTCCTGAGAGGGTGATAGGTTTAGCTCAGGCTTCTTCCCCACCTTCTCCCTGGTACTTACCCCGATGAAGAGGCCTCGAGCCTAGCTGTGCGTTCCCTCTTCCCAACTGATGCCTTGTGCCCCTAGCTTGCAGTCTGATCCATGCCTGCTGCACTGGCAAGGTGACTGCCACCATTCCGTGCAGCTCCTGAGCTCAGCAGGACCCTGAGGAGGGAAGAACAGACATAAGCCAGGATCACTGGAGCCAGCAGTAAGGCCTATCACCAATTATAGGCTAATATAGTATACCCCAGGACATCCTTCTCCCATGTGAGAGGCTCTTCAGGAACAGAAAGGGTAAGTTTGGGGTCCAGGGCCCAGACGGCAGAGTTGGCCTACCTAAGGAGTCAGAGAGGCAGGTCTTGGCTCAGTATAATAAGGATGTGACAAGTGAGTTGACGTAGAATAACTACTTGTCAGGGCCACCATTTGGGGACTCCTGCCCTACATGGAGGAAGGGATGAGAGACCCCCAAGATCCAAAAGACCATGCCAGCTAAGAGGTGGCCAGGGGAAGAATTCAGCTGTCGTACTCAAAGCCACCAAATTGCACAACTGCTTCTTATATGTCTATCTCCAAAGAGACAAGTGCCATCCTAGGGCACTAAGGGCAGAGGTCTCACACACAGTTACACCCCATCAGCGGTCCTCAGAGGTACAAACCTCAAGTCAGTTCAAAGCTGGCCCTTCAGCCCTGAACTCCAAATTACCTCCAGCAAGTAGCCTGTCTCTTTAACAAGAGGCAACAAATCCGACCAAAAACAAGAGGGGGAAGGGGAATGGGTCACTGCCAGAAGGCACTTTCCAGGGCCCTCCTGCAAGGCCCTGCAAACTAGAGATAAGGCCTCAGCAGTCAGTCAGCTGGAAGCAACTAGGGAGTACCTCTCCACACCCCTCCCCCAGTGCTCACACACCCAACACCGAAACCCCAAACCACTGGTGCATAACATGGTCTTCACTAACTATTCCAGCCCATACTAGGGTGAGGGGAATGTCAAGTTGAAAGCCAACTGCCCCCAGGGTCGCCTTCTCCTTTGCACATTAGCCTATGTTGTCTGACATTCACAGAGCCCTTTCCCCTTCAAGGAGTACCCTTTGAATGCCTATCCAAGACTCTTCCTCCTTGGATAGGCCAAATGCCATCTCCTCCAGAAAGTCTGCTCTGTCCACCCCAGACCATAAGCATCTCTCCCTCCTCTGAGACCTCACCTATGGCAGTGTTACTACTTCCTATAAACTCAATAACAGTTCTGCTCACTCCTGTGGGTAAGGCATCTTCTAGACTGATCATAGAGTTCCTGAGGACAGATCTGTGTCTCACCCCTCCATCCAACCCCAAGTACAGGGGTAAGCACACAGCAGGGCTCAAAAAAAGTAGAATGTAAGTCCCAGAAATCTGGGCAGCAGTCCTGACACTGGAGAGAAAAATTTCCCAGATGAGAGAAATAGAGAATTAATTGTACAAGGGAGAATCAGGAAGAGAGGTGGAGGTGCGGTGGGGGCGGGGTGGGGGAGGGCAGGCAGAAAGGAGAGATTTGTACCCAGGGACTGAAAAGCTCTCCTACACCAAGTTCCCATCATTGTACCCCACTATCCCATTTCACCAAATTCTCCTAAGAATTGGGATCCCCAAGAAAATCCGGGTTCCCTGTGGTGGGTGGGATGGCTGGAAAGGGCAGAACACCAATGGCAACCTGCACTAACCTATCTGCAACCAACTTTGTCAGAAGGTACAACCTGCACTAATTTCTACCCCTTCTTTCCTCCACCCAAGTCACACAGATTCAGGAAGGGCCTTTTCCTTAGCACCACCACTTCCAGGTCATCCCAGTTGCCCTCTTGACCCCTTGCCCTGAGGAAGCCAGGGGATGACATGATGCCCTACTTGACCCCAGCATACCTGGCATCTGCTCATTAACCCCAGAGCCCTCTCAGTTCCCACCCTGTCAACAAGACGCTCTAAGATTCACTCCCCTGCCACCCAGCCAGTCTGGCTCTAGACCATGGCTTCAAGCTGACTCATGGGGCAGGACTGCAGGGGAGGGGGGCAGGGCAGAGTAAGCCAAATCTCACTCTTTGTGCAGGGGGTGGGCAGCAACTGGCATCAAACAGCTGTGCCAGGCTGTGGCTGGCAAGGACTACAGCTCCCAACATGCCAAGGGAGCAAGGCCAGCAAAAACAACAAGTCCCAGAATACGTCTGTACCTTCAGACACTTTTGAGGCCTGGGAGGTGGGTGAGGTGGGTATTGGTATAGGTATCAACTTCGAGGCTCATTCTCCCCTTCCCTTCAGTATTAAAGATTTCCATTTCTACCATGCCATGATCAAGGAGAGTGACAGGAAGAATTCCTATCCATGTGCTTTCCACCCTCATCCTGTGCGGAGAGAACTGCTGCCAGCTGCTCTCTATTTTGTCCCTACATACATCCACACAAGCTAGGGGGGCTGTTCCCACGGGCCACCACTGTGGGTAGGAAGGTCGACCTATTCTCTTAGCAACCCCTCGGCCCCCAGCCTAGAGCCCTCTACCCTCAGAGGGGAGGGAGGAGACCTTAGCAGCTTCTCTAAACTAAGCCGGGCAGACTCACCTGACTCTTGGACTCCTTGTTCTGGTCGATCCCTTACCCCCTGCGCAGCCTCCCAGGTCCTTTCTCACTCCTCTCCTCCCCACAGCCTGGGACAGGCCCCATACTGTACTGGAGCTTCGGAGATTTGCTCTTTCCCTCTGGCACACTCACCCCGCTCCCAAATCGGCTCCGCTGAGGTGGCCGCTGCTCCGGGCCCTTCCGTCCCGTCCCGGTCCCTCCCCTTGGATCCCCGGTCCTCCCTTCCACGGGCCCCCAACCCAGACAAAGGGTGGTTCAGGCTGAGCCCTCCTCTGCTAGGCGCTTCGCTGCTCAGCTTCGTGTGCAACACTAGCGGGCCCTGGCGCCCGCAGACCCCCAGCCGCTGCCGCGCCCCTCCCTGCGACGGTCCCTCCCCGGGGCCGCCCCGGCTCCGCGCCGCCGACTCCGCTGCCCCTCTGACTCACAGGCCATTTCCTACCAGCTGATGGGGCCGCCCGCCCCGCCCAGCGCCCCACCACCAGCGCCGCGGCAGCCACGGCCGCCACGCCCCCCTTAGGCTACGCCCTCCCTGGAAAGCGACCATGCTCATTGGTCTATAGGAAGCCAGCCTCCTCGCGACCTCAAGTGCGAGGCACGCCCCCTCCAAGAGGCACACGCCTATTGGTCCACAAGGGGGTAGGCCTACCCAAGGTCGCTCCGCCTGTCTCTTTAACCCGTCAGCTGCTGGAGTCCAAAGCAACACCCTGCCCTGCCATTTAACCCTTTCAAAGGCGTAGGCCTCCCACATCTCACCGCTCCACCCTACTCCCCCGCCCTTCCTCTTTCCAGGCCGATTAATAGGAAGCCCGAGGGCTTTAAAGACACAGTTTGACAACCTTCAAAGTCTGCCTGCTGTCTATACCAGACCTCAGACCCCAAATATCCTCACTCCCATTTGTCTTTCCCCACCTTCCAAACCAGAGCTTAAGAGCTGGAGAACTAGTGAAGCCCAGGAAGCTTCCTTCATGCCAGAGAAGAAAAAGGCCTGAGGTGGGACCCTATCTCCTTCCATGCTAAGAAGTGGTATTTTTCCCACTCTTACTCTTAAATTGATGTTCTTTTGCCTTCTTTAGAGGAGCCCCCGGATTCCTAAAATAGGGATACATTTTAATTTCAGGGACATTATTCTTTGTGCCTGTAAACTCCCTTTCTGAGATCAGGCTGCCCCATCCCTTCTGCTAGCACTTTTTCTACTCACAGGCCCATGTTCAAAGAGACAGAGCACACAGGGAAGTGGGATAGGAGGGCTTCTGCCCAGAATGTGGGAAATGAGCCCAACTTTTGTGATGGAGCTTAACCCCATGACTCACAGCTCCCTCAAAACTATCCACCCTCCCACTGAGTCACTGGGGCCCAGCCCAGTTCAGACCCAGTCAAATCAAATGGCAGCAGAACCAGCATCCCTAACCCTTGTCCTCCTACTCTTTAAATGACCAGGATGGAAAGCTTTGCAAGGATTGAGCATTCAAAGACACTTTCTAGAGGGTACTCTAGAGGCAACCTAAGAAAATCAATAGTCCTGTCTCCCCTGCCCTCTGCACTTGTCAGCAAGTCAGACAATTTGGGTCTTAGGAAGCTTTTTCTCCCGGTCCTTCACAGAAGTAGGAGGCAAACATCAGAGCCAAAGAGGGAAAGTCCATTCTTCTGCAGTTCAGAGGCTACAGAGAGCCCAAGGTCCTTGTTTCTGCCTTGCCTGTGTTGTGGACCCCCCAGGGTCCTGAGATTCTATCACTAGATGGTAAAAAGAGGCTCCTTCCTCTTCCCCCTAGTCCCTCATTCCTAGACTTAGGAGACACAAGCAAGTAACAGTCCCTCTAAGCTCCCTTCTCTTTACCTCACCCTGGACCACCTTTTTCAAGAGGACTGACTTCCTTGCTGGTTCCCTAGTGTAAGGAACAGGATTAAGGAAATTTTCAATGCCCTTGTCAAAATTACAGTGTATCAATGTAAGAGCCTACTTGCCTTAATAAAAACTTACTAGGAAAACAGAGACATAGAACACTGTAGGAAAAAAAATATCCCTTAGCAACCCCACCTTATCCTATCTTTCTGCCACTACCATAGGCCAGGCCTTAGTTACCTACAAAGGTCAGAGGACAATAGTTCAGGGTGAAGGATCAAAGATGTTCCAGGCCTCAATATACCCTGGGAAAGCAGCAGGGTACAACCAAGAGGCCTTACTACTGGGCACGGTGGCTCATGCCTGTAATCCCAGCACTTTGGGAGGCCAAGGTGGGTAGATCACAAAGTCAGGAGTTCGAGACCAGTCTGACTAACATGGTGAAACCCCATGTCTACTAAAAATACAAAAATTAGCTGGGTGTGGTGGCGCGCAACTGTAATCCCAGCTACTCAGGAGGCTGAGGCAGGAGAATCGCTTGAACCCAGGAGGTGGAGGTTGCAGTGAGCTGAGATCATGCCACTGTACTCCAGCCTGGGCAACAGACTGAGACTGTCTCTCAAAAAAAAAAAAAAGAGGCCTTACCTTCCTGCCCTAAATTTACCATGCTTTTTTTTTTTTAAATAGCAGTTATCACTACCTGACTTCTCCCTCCCCCTATATAATTTCTTTCTCCCCTTATTAGAATGGAAGCTCCATGAGAGCAGCAACTTTGTTTCATTTGTGCTCATATTCACAGAGCCAACATGAGTCCCTGGCAATGTTCAATAAACATTGACTGAAGAAAACAACAGGCCCTGGGCTGAGTGAACAGCAATCAGGCGATCTGGATCCTATCTTCTGCCCTTTCACCGTGACATCTGGGGAATCACAGTCTCTTTAGCCATAAATTTCCAAAACTGTAAAATAAGGGGTTTGTATAAACAATGACTGCTGAGGGCCTCTGCAGCTCTATAATTCTAATGACTGTTGTTCACTCATATCCATATCAGAGGATAGCTCCAGGCATTCGAACGCCCTGCTGCCTTATACCAAAGCAGAAAGGCTATATCCTCCAGTCTCAGCACAGCAAACTGATGCCCTTTCTCTTCATGCCCCACCCACTCACACAAACCACCCCAGTCCTGAGGAAGCTAGAGAGAGTCTGCCCTAGGCCCGCCCTCTCTGAGAGACTGTCTGGGAAGCAGTGTTGCCATAGCAATCAGCTCCTCCTCAAAAGGCTTCAGCCTGCCCTTTTTTACCCCACCCTACCCCAGGGCTTTGTCTGTCCTCAGCACAATCCCCCCCTCCCCAGCCAGTCTCTCAGCTCCTGGGTGGTTGTGTGAGGAGGCTGGCTTGGGGCCCCTTTTAGCAACACTGTCACACTCATTCAGCCACTGTGTGGAACTCAAGCCTTTCCCACCCTCTCCCAGCCAGCCTAGGGGCAAAAGGAACTCTAGCACTCCATCAAATTCCCTCAGGGAAGCAGAGGAGCCCTCAAGAGAACTAGGTCCTAGTCTCGGTTCTGATAGTGCTTCCAAGCCCGGAGTGTGGGGAGCTACTCCCTCTTCCTTCCCTGAGGCTGGAACCTCACAACCCTTACTGGGTTCAGCTTACAGTCATAGCCCACCTCTCAAAACAGACGGAAGATCCTCAATACTCCTCACCACTTCCCCCCTCCCACAGAAGCCCTAGGGTTCCCCACCCAGGGGAAGGACAAGGGTGGGGAAAATCAGTTTGTGTCAAGTGGTTAAATGTGGCTACCAGTCACTTGGGGGTCTATGCGAGAGACCTGGGTGGTAGTGGTGGGGGTGGGGTCTGAACCCTGCTGCTGGTTACCATGGTCTCTGGTCATTGAGCACAAAGTCCCGGGCAGGGCATGGCTCCTAGATGGGCAAGGGCCAGGCCAGGCCCTGGGGCAAGGAAGGAAGTGGGAAATGAGCACACCCAGAGCGTAAGGGCAGGGCAGGGAGGGGGAGGGGGAGACAGAGACAAGGCTGGCTCTGGGAGGAACAGGAACTAGGATGGGGGGTTGACAGGAACCCAGTGGGGGAAGGGTCCCCGGGGACATCAGCTAGGGGAAGAAACCCCAGTCTCAGCTGGAGAGATCCAAAAGAGACTGAGGAGACAGTCACACAAGCCCTGGTGACGAGCAGGGTCCGACTCCTCTCTGAGTGCTCAGGCCAGGAGGTGAAGTTAAAAGCTGAGCAGACAGGAGTGCAACAGATTGGCCTCTTCACCCAACTAACTCCATCACCCTTGCTCCTAGAACCCAGAACACAATATCTTCCTGGAGTTACTACAATGCCCTAAACTGTTACTTTCTCAAAGTACTGGGGGTTCTGTTCTCCCGCCTCAACTGGGGCCTACAACCCCTTCCCCTAGATAGTGCCCACAGACCCTCCGACACCGCTACACTCTGGACCACCAGCCCTTCTCCATTAAACAGTCCCCCTTCCGTCAAAGCGCCTCCAAGTCTCCTCCCCCTCATGTACCTCCTCCAACCCCCCACATCAGACAGCGACACAGCCCCCTCACGGTGTACCTCGCAACACCCCCCCACCCACAAGAAAGCGCTCCCGCCCTTCCCCCATAGAGGCCCCTAGAGAATGCACCTTGTTGCCCACACATTGAGTCCCCAACTGCTCCCTCGACTCCGTGTCTTCCCTCAACATACAGCAGTCTCCAGATTGTCTGCAAAGCGCACCCCCATCCGCGTCCCTTCTTCCACGCTCACCCCGCCCCACACCTGTAGTTCCGTGGATCCCGTTGCACTCGGGTAGGTGGTAGTGGTTGGGGCAGTTACTGAGCAGTCCTATCTGTAGTCTCGGCCTGCAAACCTCGCCCCTTCGGTTCGAGCCCCGCCCCCACAACGCCCAGGCCCACCGTCTCCCTTGTCCCACCTTCCACCTTCTCCGGACTTGTCCCTTTCCTCGTTTAATTTCTCGAGCTCCTCCCCTGTAGCCCGGGCCCCGCCCCCTTCTGTCCCCGCGCCTCTTTCGCGTTTTCTTTGCATTTCCCCAGGATCCTCAGCTTTTCCCAGGCCCCACCCGCGATCCCCGCCTCCTCTTGGTCTCTCCGCCTTTCACCGGGACCCGCCCCCTCGGATTCCAGCCTGGCAGAAGTCGCGCCAGGTCCCCTTCCACCACGATCCCCCTCCCATCTCAGAGCCTCTCCTCCTTCCGCCCCTTCTCCCTCACGCCTCACCCGGGCGGTCGCGATCCAACCAGGATCCGCTGGCTCTGATTGGCGGTGGCAGCCCCAATGGATGGCGGAGGAGACAAAGTGATGGCCGCAGGTCGCCTGAGGTCCCACCCCGGCCACGTGCGGCTTCTGTGATGACAGGTCTAGAGGGGCGGGGCTTCGGTCGACAGGCTGCTAGCCTGAGCGGAGCGGATCGGGGAGGGGTGGGAAGCCGGAGCCAGGGCCAAAGCCACAAGCCTGAGGGCTCTGAGCCGGGTTGGGGCTCTCTCGCTGCTTTCGCGCCGGTGTGAGCTGCCTGCGAAACTCGAGCCTCTTTGTAGTGATGTCTGGGTTGGCGCGTGCATTTGCACTAATAGGGGAGGTCCGTAGGGTTTGCAAGGTAGTGCAAGGAATCTCAGGGGTCTGTGAAAATAAGGGAATCTGGGCGGTGGGGTTCAGGTTTGCGAGGTTGAGCAGTTTCTGAAGCCTACGCTGTGCAGGCGGGTGTGGGTTCTAGGATGGACAGTAGGAGTCAGATCTGTACCTATTGAGGCAGGTCAGCGAGGAGATCTGTGAATTTTACGAGATGAGTGTTAATATGGAGTTAGGATGGCCTGCAATTGCTGGAGAAAAGTGAGGCCTTTCCCTTGTACAGGTGTCGAATGAACTGCAGTACAGTTACATATGTTCTGCAATTTAAGTGGTGCTTGAGTCTCTTCTCTCCAGCCTCTCCCCATGAGATACAATAAGGGAGGGCGACGCTTTCCAGACACCGGTAGATGGCAGTACAGGACACTTGCAGAACTGAGAGAGCCCAGCTCAGCGCCAATCTGTGGCCTCTCTGAGGAGCAGACCGTTTGGGTCTGATTTGATCAAGTTCTCCAAAAGTCACATTCTTTTTTATTTGTTTTGAGACCGCGTCTCGCTCTTTCGCCCAAACTGGAGTGCAGTGGTGCGATCTCGGTCACTGCAGCCTCCGCCTACTGGGTTCAAGCAATTTTCCTGCCTCAGCCTTCGGAGTAGCTGGGATTACAGTCGTGCGCCACTAGGCTGGAATAATTTTCGTATTTTTGGTAGAGACAGGTTTCACCATGTTGGCCAGGCTGGTCTCAAACTCCTGATCTCAAGCGATCCACCCTCCTCAGTGCCCAAAGTGCTGGGATTACTGGCGTGAGCCACAGCACCCGCCAAATTACAGGCGCCTGTAATCCCAGCTACTCTGGCGGGGGGAGGGGGGAGGGCCAAGGCAGGAGAATCGCTTGAATCCAGGAGGCAGAGGCTGCAGTGAGCTGAGATCGCACCATCGCACTCCAGCCTGGTGGACAAAGATTCTCAAGGCTCTGTGACTTTATGCCAGTAGTTAACTTAAACTGGTTTACTCAACGTCAATGGTGTGGAAGGCGCAAAAAAAAGAAAGAACAAAGTATTTTCTCTGCCCATAAGGAACGTGTTGTTTAGACAGTGATACAAATGCCTACATAATCCCAGAAGGGTAAACTAAGAAAGGTTTTGTGTAGTGGGAAAAGCACAGAGTTTGAAGTCATCTAAACTTCTTCAACTTAATCTTCAAACTTCAACTTATGGGTTCAACTTATGAGTTTGTCTCATACCTTTGAGTATTTACTAGCTGTAGAGATTTGGGTAAATTACTTGACTTTAAAAAAATTAATTGTAGAACAATTTTAGATTTACAGAAAACTTGTAAAAATAGTGCAGAGAGTTTTCAGATGTACACTATACCTAGTTTCTCCTATTATTAACATGTTTCCTTATATGGTTCATTTATTACAATTAATGAGCCAATATTGATACATTAACAATAACTAAAATCCACACTTTATTCTGATTTTCCTTTTGGTTTTTTGAGACGGAGTTGTCGCTCTTTCACCCAGGCTGGAGTGCAGTGGTGTGATCTCGGCTCACTGCAACCGCTGCCTTCTGGTTGCAAGAGATTCTCCTGCCTCAGCCTCCTGAGTAGCTGGGATTACAGGCATGTGCCATCATCCCTGGCTAATTTTGTATTTTTAGTAGAGATGAGGTTTCTCCTTGTTGGTCAGGCTGGTCTCGAACTCCCGACCTCAGGTGATCTGCCCGCCTCGGCCTCTCAAAATGCTGGAATTAGAGGCATGAGCCACTGCGCCCAGCCTATTCTGATTTTCTTAGTTTTTCCCTTATGTCCTTTTTCTGTTCCAAGATCTGATCCAAGCTGGCACATTACATTTAGACATCATGTCTCCTTTGGCTCCTCTTGGCTGTGACAGTTTCTCAAACTTCCTTGTTTTTGATGACCTTAACAGTTTTTGTTTTGTTTTGTTTTACTTTGAGACAGAGTCTTGCTTTTTGCCCAGGCTGGAGTGCAGTGGTGCTATCTCGGCTCACTGCAACTTCTGCCTCCTGGGTTCAAGCAATTCTCCTGAATAGATGGGACTACAGGCTCATGCCACCATGCCTAGCTAATTTTTGTATTTTTAGTAGAGACAGGGTTTCACCATGTTGCCCAGGATGGTCTTGATATTCCGACCTTGTGACCCACCCGCCTCGGCCTCCCAAACTGTTGGGATTACAGGCATGAGCCACTGTGCCCAGCCTTTTTTTTGTTTGTTTTTTGTTTTTTTGGCTACAAGTGTGAGCCAGAGCAGGTGGCCTCATATTGCAGTTTAAAAAAAAAACAACAACAGTGGTACCTAGGCAGCCTGAGTCTTTATTTTTCTACAAGATTTTTAGAACTTCTTTATGAAATACTTGAGGCATACAGGAAGCTCTAAGGAATATCATAACAAATATCCATCTGGCAGGTGGATCACTTGTGGTCAGGAGTTTGAGACCAGCCTGGCCAACATGGTGAAACCCCATCTCTACTAAAAAGACAAAAATTAGCCGGGTGTCGTGATACATCCCTGTAGTCCCAGCTACTCGGGAGGCTGAGGTGCGAGAATTGGTTAAGCCTGGGAGGCAGAAATTGCTGTGAGCCGAGATTGCTCCACTGCACTCCAGCCTGGGTAACAGAGCGAGACCCTGTTTCCAAAAAAAAAAAAAAAAAACAGAAAAACCACACTTTTATCACATAGCTTTAGCAAATCTTAATATTTTACATTTGCTTCAAGTTCTCTGTTAAAGAAATTAGTATTTCAAATAGTTATAGCCCTTACATACTCCTCCCTAATCTCATTCCATTTTGTTCCCAGAGTTGACCACTATCCCAAAATGGTATTTATTTTTCCTATTAAAAAAGAAAACTAGGCCAGGCATGGTGGCTCACGCCTATAATCCCAGCACTTTGGGAGGCCGAGGTGGGTGGATCACTGGAGGTCAGTAGTTCTAGACCAGCCTGGTCAACATGGTGAAACCCCACCTCTACTGAAATAAATACAAAAATTAGCCGAGTGTGGTGACAGGCACCTGTAATCCCAGCTACTCTGGGAGGCGGGGCCAAGGCAGGAGAATCGCTTGAACCCAGGAGGCAGAGGTTGCAGTGAGCCAAGATCGCACCATCGCACTCCAGCCTGGTGGACAAGAGTGAGACTTCGTCTCAAAAACAAAACAAAACAAGGCCGGGCGCGGTGGCTCAAGCCTGTAATCGCAGCACTTTGGGAGGCCGAGACGGGCGGATCACGAGGTCAGGAGATCGAGACCATCCTGGCTAACATGGTGAAACCCCGTCTCTATTAAGAAATACAAAAAACTAGCCGGGCGAGGTGGCAGGCGCCTGTAGTCCCAGCTACTCGGGCGGCTGAGGCCGGAGAATGGCGTGAACCCGGGAGGCGGAGCTTGCAGTGAGCTGAGATCCGGCCACTGCACTCCAGCCTGGGCGACAGAGCGAGACTCCGTCTCAAAAAAAAAAAAAACAACAAAACAAAACAAAAACAAACAAAAACCAACAACTATGATTGATGTACATGTATTTCTACTGGGTATATACCTGGGAATCGAATTGCTGAACTCCTAGTCATGTGCATGTTTAGCTTCAGTAGATATTGCCAATATGTTTTCCAAAGAGATTGTTACTGTTAGGCCTCTGAGCCCAAGCTAAGCCATCATATCCCCTGTGACCTGCATGTATACATCCAGATTGCCTGAAGCAACTGAAGATCCACAAAGAAGTGAAAATAACCTTAACTGATGACATTCCACCATTGTAATTTGTTTCTGCCTCACCCTAATTGATCTATGTACTTTGTTTTTTTTTTTTTTTTTTTTGAGACGGAGTCTCGCTCTGTCACCCAGGCTGGAGTGCAGTGGCCGGATCTCAGCTCACTGCAAGCTCCGCCTCCCGGGTTCACGCCATTCTCCTGTCTCAGCCTCCCGAGTAGCTGGGACTACAGGCGCCCGCCACCTCGCCCGGCTAGTTTTTTGTATTTCTTAATAGAGACGGGGTTTCACCGTGTTAGCCAGGATGGTCTCGATCTCCTGACCTCGTGATCCGCCCGTCTCGGCCTCCCAAAGTGCTGGGATTACAGGCTTGAGCCACCGCGCCCGGCCGATCTATGTACTTTGTAATCTCCCCCACCCTTAAGAAGGTTCTTTGTAATCTCCCCCACCCTTAAGAATGTACTCTGTGAGATCCACCCCCTGCCCGCAAAACCTTGCTCCTAACTCCACCGCCTATCCCAAAACCTATAAAAACTAATGATAATCCCACCACCCTTTGCTGACTCCTTTTTCTTTCGGACTCAGCCCACCTGCACCCAGGTGAAATAAACAGCCTTGTTACTCACACAAAGCCTGTTTGGTGGTCTCTTCACACGGATGTGTGAGACACTTAGATTTTGAATTACTTATTTTCACGTATTGTAACTAAAATGTCAGTTGGGGTCACCCTTTCTTTTTGAGATTAAATAAAATTGCATATGTTTTACCTCACATTAAATGGGAAGTCCAGTGTCATCATAGATCCTTTTGTGAATTCTAGGATTGAGAAGGAGCTTGATTCCTCTTGACTGTTGACCATTCTTGCTGGCCCTTGCTGAATTTACGACGCACTGGTTTCACCCCGTGCAGCTGTTCTTTCTCTCTTTCTTTTTGATTTTTTGAGTCAGGGTCTTGCTCTGTCACCTAGGCTGGAGTGCAGTGGCACAATCATAGCTCACCACAGCCTTGAATTCCTGGGCTCAAGTGATCTTCCCACCACCACCTCCCAACTAGGTGGGATAACAGACATGTACCATCATGCCCTGCTAAGTTTTTCTGTTTTTTTGTATAAATGAGGTCTCACTATATTGGCCAAGCTGGTCTTGAACTCCTGGCCACAAATGATGCTCTTGCCTCTGTCTACCCAAATGCTGAGATGACAGGTGTGAGCCACTACACCTGGCCCCTTTCTTTTTTCTCTCTCTCTAACCTAGAAATAGAATTATTTCTTTATTTCCTATCATCCCCAAACTTCTTATGGAAGGCATCTGTATGAGTAGCGGGCATTACCGAATATTTGGGGGTAATATAAGGAAAAAAATATACCTATACAAACAACTCAAAATTGAATATTTGGACAGCAATGTTCTTTAAATATGTGTGTGTGTGTATATATATATATAAAAAATACATTTTTCTTTTGAGACAGAGTCACGCTCTGTTGCCTAGGTTGGAGTGCCTAGGTTGGAGTGCAGTCCAGCTTGCTGCAACCTCCGCCTTCTGGGTTCAAGTGATTCTCCTGCCTCAGCCTTCTGAGTAGATGGGATTACAGGTGCACACCACCACACCTGGCTAATTTTTTGTATTTTTAGCAGAGATGGGGTTTCGCCATGTTGGCCAGGCTGGTCTCGAACTCCTGACCTCAAGTGTTCTGCCCACCTCGACCTCTCAAAGTGCTAGGATTACAGGCGTAAGCCATTGCACTCGGCCATTTTTTGAATATTTTTTATTTGTTTGTTTGTTTGTTTGTTTTCCGAGACAGTCTCACTCTGTCACCCAGGCTGGAGTGCAGTGGCATGATCTAGGTTCACTGCAACCTCCGGCTCTCGGGTTCAAGCAATTCTTCTGCCTCAGCCTTCCAAGTAGCTGGGATTACAGGTGCCTGCCACCACGCCCAGCTACTTTTTGTATTTTTAATAGAGACAGGGTTTCACCATTTTAGCCAGGTTGGTCTCGAACTCCTGACCTCATGATCCGCCTGCCTTGGCCTCCCAAAGTGCTGGGATTATAGACATGAGCCATGGCGCCCAGCCTCTTTAAATATTTTAAAAAGTCCTTCAGCCATCCCATAATATTATAACTGCCCAGGAGGTTCACCTTGCCTGCTGCCTAGACAGAGTGGATTTCTCAAAACAGGGGAACTGCAATAGAGAAAGAGTAATTCACACAGAGCCAGCTGTGTGGGAGACTGGAGTTTTATTATTATTCAAATCAGTCTCCCCAACGTTCTGGGAGCAGAGTTTTAAGGATAACTTGGTGGGTGGGGGAAGCCAGTGAGCCGGGAGTGCTGATTGGTTAGGGATGAAATCACAGGGAGTCAAAGCTGTCTTCTTGCACTGAGTCAGTTCCTGGGTGGAGCCACAAGATCAGATGAGCCAGTTTATCCATCTGGGTGGTGCCAGCTGATCCATCAAGTGCAGGGTCTGCAAAATATCTCAAGCACTGATCTTAGGAGCAGTTTAGGGGGAGTCAGAATCTTTTAACCTCCAGCTGCATGACTCCTAAACCATAATTTCTAATCTTGTGGCTAATGTTAGTCCTACAAAGGCAATCTAGTCCCCAGGCAAGAAGGAGGTCTGCTTTGGGAAAGGGCTGTTATCGTCTTTGTTTTAAACTATAGACTAAGTTTCTCTCAAAGGTAATTCAGCCTACACCCAGGAATGAACAAGGACAGCTTGGAGGTTAGAAGCAAGATGGAGTTGGTTAAGTTCGATCTCTTTCAATGTATATCATAATTTTGCAAAGGCAGTTTTAATATTTTTTACCCCTTTTCTTATTATTCTCACCCACATCTCTCTATTCCCAGTACTTAGTCACACCAAGTAATTTCTCCACACACATTTCTTCTAGGAGTTATATTTGCATATCAAAAAGGGTCACTTTTGCTGGGCAGGGTGGTTCATGCCTGTAATCCTAGCACTTTGGGAGGCTGAAGTGGGAGGGTCACCTGAACCCAGGAGTTTGAGACCAGCTTGGGCAATATAGTGAGACCTCGTCTCTATAAAAAATTTTAAAAATTGGCCGGGCGCGGTGGCTCAAGCCTGTAATCCCAGCACTTTGGGAGGCCGAGGCGGGTGGATCATGAGGTCAGGAGATCGAGACCATCCTGGCTAACATGGTGAAACCCCGTCTCTACTAAAAATACAAAAAACTAGCCGGGCGTGGTGGCGGGCGCCTGTAGTCCCAGCTACTCGGAGGCTGAGGCAGGAGAATGGCGTGAACCTGGGAGGCGGAGCTTGCAGTGAGCCGAGATCGCGCCACTGCACTCCAGCCTGGGTGACACAGCGCGAGTCTCCGTCTCAAAAAAAAAAAAAAAAAAAAAAAATTTAAAATTAGCTGCATAGTTGCCTGCGCCTGTAGTCCCATCTACTTGGGAGGCTGTATTTCAAATGGAGCAGAATTATAAATGTATGTCACTAAGGAGAGGCCTCAATTTTGCCTCAGGAGAGGCTGCAAAAGGCATGAGAACACCTGATACCTGCCCTGTTGCACCCTCTCATGATTTGGAATTACAGGCCACTAGCCTACAGGCACCAGGCTGCAAAGTACAAGCATACCCTTTGTATCTGTTCATTCCAAACCCCAGTGAACACCAGTTTAGCATCCAGAATGATTTGAGCAATTGAAGAATCCCATCTTAATGTTTGTTGGTACCCCAGCCCCAAATACATTATTGATTGTAGCAGCCAAAAAAATGTGTCCAAGGAAAATAAGCTTGCTTAAGACAATTTGCCTTTTGGTGATAACAGTTGCTTGTAGAGCTGAGGACACTGGGAGTGTAAGGATAAACAAGTTATTTTCTCCATTTATAAAGGGCAAGTAAACCATTTCCCCTCTTTCATTTTTTTCTCCTTTTCTTTCTTTTTTCCTTTTTTTTTTTTTTTTGAGACAGGGTACTGCTCTGTCATCCAGACTGGAGTGCAGTGGCACAATCATGGCTTATTGCAGCCTCGACCTCCCAGGTTCAAGGGATCCACTTGGCTTGGCTTCCTGAATAACTGGGATGATAGCCCTGTGCTACTACGCCCAGCTAATTAAAATATATATATATATATATATATTTTTTTTTTTTTTGGTTGGGTGCAGTGGTTCCTGCCTATAATAGCAACACTTTGGGAGGCCAAGGCAGGCAGATCACTTGAAATCAGGAGTTTGAGACCAGCCTGGCTAACATGGTAAAACCCCATCTCTACTAAAAATACAAAAATTAGCTGGGCATGATGGTGCGTGCCTGTAGTCACAGCTACTTGGGAGGCTGAGGCAGGGGAATCACTTGAACCCAGGAGGCGGAGGTTGCAGTGAGCTGCGATCGTACCACTACACTCTAGCCTGGGTAACAGACCGAGACTTCAGCTCAGGAAAAAAAAAAAAAATTGTAGAGATGGGGTCTCACCATGTTGCCCAGGACTGGTCTCAAACTCCTGGGCTCAGTCTCCCAAAGTGTTGGGATTACAGGCCTGAGCCACTGCACTCAGACTCCTCCCTTAGAGTTCTTAGAGTTACTCCTTGGATACAAAATAAATTTGGGTCCTTACTTTAATATTTGGAATTTCCCTGGGGATTAAACCTAGACTCCAGCTTTTACAATACGGATGTAACTCCAAGGTTGTGTGCCAAATGACCTCTAGATATGTAAACAAGAGTCTCTTGAAGGACGTACAGGAGATTTTCAGGAGGCGCAGTCCTTTGTCCCTTCAGGAGATATTGCTCGCTCTTCTGCTTTGCTGTATAAGTTATGTGCAATTTTGTCTTAACCTTGTAGTCATTTTCAGGCTACCTTACATATATGTAACCTGTTATTGCTTAGTCAATAAGAAATTACATTCTCTTACTCATTTATATTGACAGGGAAGAATCTTCTTGCGGCAAGATTATTTCATTTCCCCAAGAGCAACACAATTGTTCATTAAAAAAGAAGGCACCTGTAATCCCAGCACTTTGGGAGGCTGAGACAGGTGGATCACTTGAGGTCAGGAGTGCGAGACCAGGCTGGCCAACATGGTGAAACCCTGTCTCTACTAAAAATACAAAAATTAGCCAGGCATGGTGGCGGGCACCTGTAATCCCAGCTACTCAGGAGGCTGAGGCAGGAGAATCACTTGAATCCAGGAGGTGGAGGTTGCAGTAAGCTGAAATCCTGCGATTGCACTCCAACTTGGGTGATAGAGTGAGCGACACTCCATCTCAAAAAAAAAAAAAAAAGCAAATGATCTGAAGTGGATTTCCTTGCTCTTGATGAATGCATGTTACCAGTACTATTCAGTTGTTTTTTATTCAACAATTCAATGATGAATATGAAGTAAGTAAATTATCCTCTGAGTAGTCTGCATGAAACAATTACAGGTGAAAATATTTTCAAAGAAGTTGAGAAAACACTAGTTCAGTACAACCAGAAGTGGAATCTATTAAATTGTGTTACAACTGATGGTGGCAAAATATATGCAGAGCAGAAAAATTTTTGGTTCAAAAAATTTGCAAGGCTTCTTAAATTGTAATGTGTTTAATGTTGTGAAAGGAAAATATCTTGGACCCCCAAAATCACTAAGCTAAAGGAAAATTTCCAGCTGGGAACTGCTCAGGGCAAATCTGCCTCCCACTCTATTCAAAGTCATCCCTTTGCTCACTGAGATAGACACATATTCTGTTTGCCTCCTTTGGAAAGGTTCATCAGAAACTCAAAAGAATGCAACCATTTTTCTCTCACCTACCTGTGACCTGGAAGCCCTCTCCCTGCTTCAAGTTGTCCCCACCTTTCTAGACAGAACCAGTGTACTTCTTATGTATATTGATTGATGTCTCACATCTCCTTAAAATGTATAAAACCAAGCTGTGTTCTGACCACCCTGGGCATATGTCGTCAGGACTTCCTGAGCTATGTCATGGGAACATGTCCTTAACATTGGCAAATAAACCTCCTAAAATGAGTGGGACTTGTCTCGTCGTTATTCTCAATTGACATCTGGTAGCCACAGAGGGATCCTGAGTGAAGGTGACCCAGCCAGGAGCAGCTTGCCTATTGGTGCTTGGTACTCGCTTGGGCACCTTTTAGCCCAAACTGATAGGACGATTGCTGAAGTCTGGGACCCCTTTCCTCCAGAAATCCCTGATCTTCCAACGTTTTTCAGCTGGGGGTCTGAGATTTAATTGCCATTAATAAAATCAACTTTTTTGGAGGGAGTTTCGACTCACTTCCATCAAGGAAGACGAGCCTGCCTGTTTCTCCACTGGCAGAGAGCAGTTTTCAGCTTGGGCCCCATCACTATGTAAGATAACTGATTTAGGATTCTGTCTTGCAAATTCTTTTTAAAAAACTAAAGTTAGCATTAACAACCAGTTGGTGTTAATTTCTGCTTACGCTTAGAGTGCTCAGAAATCATATAATTTGGCCAGGCGCGGTGGCTCACGCCTGTAATCCCAGCACTTTGGGAGGCGGGGGCGGGCGGATCACGAGGTCCGGAGATTGAGACCATCCTGGCTAACACGGTGAAACCCCGTCTCTACTAAAAATACAAAAAATTAGCCGGGTGTGGTGGTGCGCGCCTGTAGTCCCAGCTACTCGGAGGCTGAGGCAGGAGAATGGCGTGAACCCGGGAGGTGGAGCTTGCAGTGAGCCGAGATCGTGCCACTGCACTCCAGCCTGGGTGACAAAGCGAGACTCCGTCTCAAAAAAAAAAAAAAAAAAAAAAGAAATCATATAATTTTTGTGATCATTGTTAGTTTTGCTTAACTGTTTTGTTGTTTGTTTATGTCTTGTTGGGTGTGTGTGTGTGTGTGTGTTTTGGTCCTTTCCCTTATTGAATTGGACTAACTCCAAACCTTCTAACTAAAGAGTGTGGAATCTTCCACGCTGAAGAAATAAGAGCACCTTGCTCCCCTCAGCCTTTCAGGGCATTCTCAGGCAACTGAGGACCATGTGAGGGTGTCTAGGAGGAATACTCCCTAAGAGGTGTAGCGGCTCTAAATGTGTTTCCCATTCAGAAGAACATGCTTAGGGTCTAATCTCAGCCAGCAGGTGCATATAAGGAGCTGACCTCTCCCAAACCTTGAGCCCCTGACACACTGGGCCAGGTAGCTGTGACCCGGGTGGACTGAACTGGTTCAGGGGGTAAGGGCCCTGAAAAGCTAGGCCTGCAAGCAGCACATTTTGGATCTGACACACGTCCCGACTTGGTCAAATCAACTCTAAATTATGGGGAACAAGGCCTCTGAAGTGGGAAGAAAAGAGCCAACAAAAGGAAAAAAAAAAAAAAAAAAGAGGAAAGATTTTTAATGTTGACTACTAAAGGGGCTTTATTTACATAATGAGGCAACCTTTCTTGCCAGCCAGACCAAACTGAAAGAGTAATGGCTGTACTTCTGAAATAGCAGCATTATGTCCTAGATGAACTATGGTAATAAAATTAAAAAAACTTTTTTTAAGGAGCTCAGTGGTTAAAAGTCAGCTTAATTAAAAGGTTAACATCCAAAATGTGTGTGCATGTGTGCCTGTTTGTATTTAAAAGGCCTTTATGTTTTTGTTTGTTTGCTTCTTATTTGTTTTTCTCTCCTAGGACCTTGTCATTATTATTATTATTTTTTTGAGCAGAAGTTTTTTTTTTCTTTCTTTCTTCTCAGTTGACTGAATTCTGTTTTCACCTGATTTTTTTTTTTGTTTTTTTTTTTTACTAAAATAGTTGCAACAGAGTTTTCTCCCTTTTATTAGAGAACCAGGTTTGAGTGTGGACTCTGCTGGGGGCTCAGAGATTCAGTTAAAAGATAGGTAGTCCCTATCTAAATAAAATTGGTCTCCTTAGACAATCTTATGATAAATTTTCATAATTTTATGTTTCAGCTGGCTCAAAGAAAAATAAAAGTGTCTCCCTCTAGCACCACTAGACTTTTTCTCTCTGGATTTTATGATGTAAATTTTGCTATTTAATTTTCACCTAAGTTGTTTTCTTTAATATGCAAATTTAAGACTATTTAGCTGACAACTGCTTAGGGTTGTGAAACAGGTAATCAAAAACCTGCAAGTCTAAGATAGAAAAAAAGAGGGTCTTTATGAATCTATAAATATGTCTATGTATTTATGTGTCACATACACAATGTTTCACTACTAAAAATGTATAAAAGAGCTCTAATTAATTGGCTTACAGAAAAATAAAAGTGCCTAAATCAAATGCATTATCAGGAAAAAAAAGACAGGTCAAATGCTTTTTCAAGTTTATGTAACTTAAATAAAATCTTTAATAAATAAGCTAGCTTTAAAATTATTGGTAAAGTAATATTAGAAATGTCTTAAGAATGGCCAGGATACATTTTTGTTTGCATTTATGAATCAAGCAATTTCAAGCAAAATTTATCCCTACCAAATACTATAAGGTGTCAAAATTTGGCATAGGGGTTACAAAACTATAAACCCAGCTCAAAAGAGAATGATCTATGTTTTTGCTTGTATAACTTTTAATAAAACATTAATATTGGTTTAATGAAAATAACTACATCTTGAATTATTTAGTAAAATTACCATAACTTCTTTTTTTTTTTTTTTTTTTTTTTTTTTTTTTTTTTTTGAGACGGAGTCTCGCTCTGTCGCCCAGGCTGGAGTGCAGTGGCCGGATCTCAGCTCACTGCAAGCTCCGCCTCCCGGGTTCATGCCATTCTCCTGCCTCAGCCTCCCGAGTAGCTGGGACTGCAGGCGCCCGCCACCGCGCCCGGCTAGTTTTTTGTATTTTTTAGTAGAGACGGGGTTTCACTGTGTTAGCCAGGATGGTCTCGATCTCCTGACCTCGTGATCCGCCCGTCTCGGCCTCCCAAAGTGCTGGGATTACAGGCTTGAGCCACCGCGCCCGGCAATTACCATAACTTCTAATCTTCTGCCTTTAGGCAGTCTAGTCTGCGGGCCTTAAGGACGTTTGTTTTGGGAAAGGACTGTAACTACCTTTGTTTCAAACCTAAACTATAAATTAAGTTCCTCCCAAAGTCCAGGAATGCACAAGGACAGCTTGGAGATTAGAAGCAAGATGGAGTCAGCTAGGTCATATCTTTTTCACTGTCTCAGTCATAATTTTGCAATGGTGATTTCATAACTTTAAATCATGACTATTGTAGTTTTCATAAATAATCTAAGTAAACAATTAAAATAATTAGGTGAATGTAATGGAATGAACACTTGTAAACAAACTTGTCATAATTTAGAATCTTAAGTTATATTAAATTAAATAATAGGCCAGGCACAGTGGCTCAAACTTATAACACTTGTAATCCCAGCACTGTGGGAGGCTGAGGTGGGTGGATCACCTGAGGTCAGGAGTTAGAGACCAGCCTGGCTAACATGGTGAAACTCCGTCTCTACTAAAAATACAAACAATTCATTGGCGTGGTTGTGGGCACCTGTAATCCCAGCTACTCGGGAGGCTGAGGCAGAAGAATCGCTTGAACCTGGGAGGCAGAAGTTGCAGTGAGCCAAGGTAGTGCCATTGCAGTCCAGCCTGGGCAACAAGTGAAACTCCGTCTAAACAAAAAATAATTAAATAATAGATATTTCATTATTTGGGTATTTTCCAACAAATACATATTGTAAGAAAACATTCTTGCTAAAAAAAAAAAAAAAAGTGTGTCTTTTTTAAAAAAGATGAACAAGTTTTGTCTAATTCAAAGCTTACTTAAAGGTTATGTATAGAACAAGGTAAAAGGAACCAGGAAATAAAAGAGACATAAAGAAAGTTATAAAAATAAAAAGGTGATTTTTTTGATTTTGTTTCTGTTTTGTTTTGCTTTGTTTTTTGTAAGAAAGCTTAAAGAGAAATAATTTTATATGAGAAAGAATCTTGTATGGTAAATTTAGTGCTAAAATAAAATGACTGGTTGTTTAAGGAGGGATGTTCAGGACAACCCAGAAAGTCCAAGCATGTCATGAACAGTCAGTATAAGTCACAATAAGAGGATTTATATTAAAAAAAAAAACTTTTATATGTTCAAGTTGTCATAGTAAGTATTGGTTTGCTTAGGGAAAAAAAACTAAGAAAAATGTTTTTTAAAAAATTAAGGTTATTACATCTATGTATCTTCCTGTATGTTCTTTTAAAGTCCTTGTGACATTGGGTTACAGGGCTTTGACTCCTGGGCCTAAAAAGGACACTAAGTCCTGCTAAATCTTAAACACTGACAGCAATTAAAGCCTCATCTTCATGCCCTGTAGAAGATGCCAATCAAAATAAACTGCATTCCTAAGACACAGGGTAAGAAATGAAGGCTCTTCAACTCAAGGCCCAAGGACTATCACGGAAAAGGTGGGCACATAAAATTGTAAGGGCTGATTTTGAAAGATAAAATAATTTCAGTTTCTCTATAAATTAATCATTAACATCAAAGGCACACGGATGCAAGACTAGTGTATGGGCCACTGTGTCAGATTAACAAGCTTTTCTTAAAGCATTAACTGACTCCTTAATAATAGTTACAAAGGTTATAAAAGGCTTATGGAAGCTATATCTTTTTTTTTTTTTTTTTTTTTTTTTTTTTTTTTTTTTTTTTTTTTAGTTACCTTATATGTTACCTAATCATGGGCGACGTCTATAT